>NW_026127313.1:0-25241 GCF_022985175.1 Labeo rohita | reverse complement strand
TGTTACTTTTTATAAACACAAACCAAAAACACAAATAATCTTAATTTCCTTTGCGATAAGCCGCTTTTTACACTTTGAGACCTTTAATAAATAAACATCAGCACATTAAATTCGTCCTCAAAACATGTAGGCTGTGCACAGTAAGCAGGGAAATTAGATTTAAGTCCTTGTTGCAATTTTCAAGTTCAATCACTTCCCTAGCCACCTTAACTTGACGGTTGTGGCAGAGCACCTTCTGATTTTAGCTTGAAATGTTGCACTTTCAACTCCGTCTAATCACCGTTGCTTGCGATCTTTATGCCGACAATGTTTTATGGGTTGTGCTTATCTGATGCGCTGTACCCTCGTCAAGTCGTCACTCGCAACGGTCTCGTTGTCTCGCCTACCCGCGTCGAGCAGGCGAGTTCTCACTGTAGCTCTCTTCACGACAACACAGACACAGGTTGGTTCTTAGATGGGGCGTTTTATTTTTGGGTTTGTCTTCTTTGTCTTTTGCGCCGTGACATCACAACTCCGTAACGCAGTGAGAACTGTATTCGTAAATGAGCATAGTACAAACACATCAGAAATTACACGACACACAGTCGTCCAATACATTGAACACGTTAAACAAATACCTCGTTGGCCACTTGTCATGAAAAGAGTTCTTAAGTGTTTATAAGAGTCTTTTTTGCTGTCCTTTTGACTTACAACAGCCCTTGTTTTAACTTAAACGTATTTAAACTTAGCAGAGCCTTGCGATGCGTCCGCTCATCATCAGTCCATCGGGGCGTCAAACAAGCACGTAATTTCCGTTAAAGTGACGCATTCCCGCACCTTACGTTTAAAGTGTACCAAATGAATTTACATCACATTACAACATATTTCCATATTTCAACTGAATACCAAATAGATTCATACAAGAAATTATGGAGTTAATTACGAAGAATTAATTATGAAACAAATACACAGAATCTCAGAAACAGCACTTACACATGAGATGGGAGTTTTTCAACATACATTAACTGACATGAACCAGAACAAAAACAGTCCAAACAAAGTAAGACAAGACGAGCGTTTGGCATTAAAAAGTATATAAATTCTATTATTTTTATTCATTTAACCGATCGTTTCACTAGATAAGACCCTTCTTTCTCAGCTGGGATCATTTACAACCGCATTTGTGATCGTTTGAAGCCGCATTTAAACTGTATTTTGGAAGTTCAAACTCGGGGCACCATATCAGTCCATTATATGGAGAAAAATCCTGAAATGAAAAAAAAAAAAACTATTTCTTTACGACTGAAGAAAGAAAGACATGAACATCTCGGATGACAAGGGGGTAAGTACATTATATGTGAATCTTTGCTTTGGACTTTGGACTTGCGTTGGACTTATCCTTTAAGAATTCATACAGATGCATGTATTAGAAAAAAATAAATAAATATGGTGTGAGAAAATCGCTTTTGCAATTTAAATCTATTGCTGGAAACATAAATTCTGAACAAGACAAACCACAAATTCACCACTGTTTGTTATTTGTTTTTCTCTTACAATGGATGTTTGAATGCTGTCTTTTAAATACTGAATGTCTGATTTGACTGTTTGCAGTGAGGATTGTTCTGTTGGGGAAGAATGCGTCAGAAAACAGTCTCGTGGGAAACCTAATCTTAGGGACAGATGCGTTTAAGAGTGAAGCTCCTCCAGATGTTGTAAAGAGAGTCTCAGGAAGACTGAAGGACAGACACGTGATCATCATCAACAGTCCTCAGCTGCTCCAGACCAACATCTCAGATCATCAGATCACACAGACAGTGAGAGAGTGTGTCCATCTTTCTGATCCAGGACCTCATGTCTTCATACTCGTACTTCAGCACAAACACTTCACTGAGGACGACCTGAGAAGAGTCAAACACCTGCTCAAACTATTCAGTGAAGATGCCATTAAACACACGATAGTGATCACCACTGATGAACAGACACGCAGAGCTAAAAGGACATCTGTGAAACCCAATACATTCATTCAGCAGTTAACAGCAGAGTGTGGAGGAGGACATGTTCACATTAAGGATAAAACAAAAATTGTCTCTCAGATTTTCAAAACAGTAAAGAATACACGGAAGAGAAAATATTGTGAGACAACTATAGAAACACCAAAGATTGGCTCATCAGAGGACACAGAAGACAGCAGAGCTGTGGATTCTGATCTCTCAGAAAATGAAAACACTGATGAGAGCCATAAAGTGAAAAAGGGAAAGAGAAGCACATCCAGTTTACCACAGACCCCAAACCCTTGTAAAAGTCTTCATAGTTCATAGTCTTCATAGTTTTGTTGTCTTAAACATACAGTGATTCCAGATATTTGAGCAGTTAAACCACACTTATGTTCATTTACTTTTATGAATATAATTGCATAAAACCACAAAATATTTGTGACCACAAAACCAGTCATAAGGGTACTTTATTTTATTTTATTTATTTATTTATTTATTTTTTGAATTTATATGTATACATTCTAAAGCTAAATAAATAAGCTTTCATTGATGTATGGTTTGTTAGGATAGGACAATTTGTGGTTGAGATACAACTATTTGGAAATCTGAAATCTGAGGGTGCAAAAAATATAAAATAAAATAAATAAATAAATAAAATAAAATTACAAATAAATAAATAAATAAATAAATAAATATTTAAATCAACTTTAAAGTTGTCCAAATGAAGTTTTTAGCTAAGCATATAACTAATGAAAAATTAAGTTGATATATTAACAGAAGGAAATTTACAAAATATCTTCATGGAACATGATCTTTACTTAATATCCTAATGACTTCTAGCATAAAGAGAAATCAATCATTTAAAAGCACGTTTAAAACAACAGTTGTTGTACCAAATTATTGCACAATGGTAAACATTTTTTTGTAAATACCAAAATAAAAAGTCACCGCTAGAAGTTGTAGATTAAAATAATATTTAATATGTCAAAGTCGCACAAACATTTTGAAGTTGGAGTGCTCATTAAAGTTTTTTTTTTTAAAACATTTTTAGTTAAAATTATATTTTATATTCATATTTGATCTCATCATCAGGCATGTAGTGCACATAATGTTCACTATCTGTGTTTGTGTTCTTGTGTTTTACAGTGGGCTTCAGTTTTCCTGATTTTAGTCACCCCAGTGGTAAGTCAGTTAATAAATGCTTCAACAGATTTAACAGAACACATTTTACCAAAGTACCAGAGGTCGTGTTAACCGAAAATTGTCCGCCATTGACAGAATTATTATAATTTTTTTTTAATCAATGACGGAAAAATCTGAAGGCCATCCATTACTTTGACAGACTGCACTGAGGGTGATCGATTGTAACTTCTAACTGTAATTCTCACCCCTGTCCAGTTGGTGGTGAGTGCGCTCTAGTTTGGCAGCAAAGCAGGGATTCAGAACAAAAAACGAAACTGTCACGAATGTTTTCCCATGCGTTTCAGTTACACAGGCCAGTGCCTACTGTAGAAGCTACAACGATCTATCACGCCACATTACAGAGCACCAAAACAATATTTATTTCTTGAATTTCCTAAAAATTTGGGTAACACTTTCTATGAAGCTTGTATTTATAATACATTATAAGGGTATTCTTAAGGCATTATAATGAATGCATAATGCATTATAAAAACCCTTATAGTACGTTGTATAATCTCATGAGTATTCATAAGAACAGTTTTAATGTATTATAATTTTTTTACGTATTTGTGGTTATAGCTTTTAAGAGTATGATTACCTCCTCATAGTTATAACGTACTAAGTCTCATATCTTGCCATGTTACGCATGTCACTTTACTTAAAGCATACAAAGACCACTTATTCATGAGATGATATAACATATTATAAGGTTTCTTATAATGCATTATGCATTCATTATAATGCCTTAGAAATACCATTATAATGTATTATAAATAGGGGCTTTATAGAAAGTGTTACCAAACTTTGTTTCATATCAAAAGTAACACAAAGCTTGGATGGGATGTGCATTATGTAGCTTTTGTTCATTCATCAACTGAAAACAGCAAAGACCAAAAGATCGATTGGGATTTACAAATCGATCTTGGTTCATAAAAATGAGAATAATAGTAATAATAGTTTATGACAGAATATTTATGACCCTATCCGTCAAAATGACGGACCATGTTAAAGTCAAGGGCAACCTCTGCAAAGTACTGTACAATTGACTCTATGCACGATCACTTCTGCGTTTGGTCTCAGTCCGCTAAATTACATCCGGTACAGCACCGGAAGCCGTTTTCGCTGTTGGTTATAACTGTGAAACTGGAGCAGGAGAGGATGACATACTACACTCGCTGTTTACAAGAGCTTCCCTGCATAACTGTAAATGACGTTAATCGTATCGTGAGGCAATTAGCTCAACAGTAAGAAAGAGAAGGGCTCAAATGATAGATTTAGAGTTACATCGACAATTTTGAGGGCGAGTATTGTCATACTATAATGTTATACGAATATCGATCTCTCGTTTGTCATAGTTTATGTCTTTGCATATATGTATGTATGTATGTATTTATTTATTTATTTATTTATCTGTCTATCTAGTTACATTTTATGTACATTGTTTGCATCTTATGTGATTTTTTTTAATATACATTTTGGATTTCACTTTATGAACATTACTAACTATAAATAATACCTCAGTTTTTAGTAAGGCTCAGGTGACATGAGAGATCTGCGTGAGGGCGACATGTTTCAGGTCGATGAGGAAGTCAGAGAAGCCGCATAGTTTGGGAGTAGGAGGACATAATCAAGACTTTAGCTAAGCAAAGTTTACGTTTTAAATAGAGATGCACAGATCGAGCTGTGTTGTGGCAGATGTTGCTTGTGCAGCCACAGCAAAACTGTTTTGTGTCTCCGAGCAACACAGCATTTCGTTACTGAATAAATCCATTTTTTAATGAATCAAATGAGTCAGTGATTCAGTAATGTATTCATAAAGACAGTTGCTTGCCTCGTTTCTGAATGAATCAGCTGTTTGAACGAATCTATTGAACTCACTTATTCAAACAGCCTTTTGCTGCCACCTACTGGTTTGGTTTCACTTTATTTTCATTTTATTGCCTACAGGTGTAGAAAACAGAAAAAAAAAATAAAATAAAAAAAATAAATAATAATAATAATAATAATAATAAACAAACACACATAATCATTTAATATTGTATTTACACAACATCACCATACATGAAATGTTTAACACTGTATCAAAGTTATTTATATTTACATTTCTACATTATAAATGTTCAGTTATTTTTATATGTTTACATTACTGCATTGCATCTGTTCAAAGTTATATATATCTACATGTTTACAGTATTGAATTGAAACTGTTTATTATATTTAAAAGTTTACATTCCTGCAGTGCAGGCAACATTGTATAAAATATACGTTTGTATTATTTATTATGAAAATAAATCTAAAATCATTAACCTTCAACAAATGTTCTCTTGTCTTTAATCCCGTCCAAGCTTTCACTATTGGGCCATTCTGGTAATTACTATAATGTATAACTATATAATACTATATTGTAATAGTTAAATTATATCGCTGTCAAATTAATCTTATGAAAGAGTTTTGCCGCTAGTATAATTCGCTATATTATGCACTATGCGGAAGTAAATTGGCTGGCTCGAGATTCTACCGGAAATAAGTCAGCAGCGTTCGTGCATAGAGTCTATTCTAAATATTATTTGGAAATATAACAATAAAAAAGCAAAAAACTTATGCTAGCCAACCCTTGGTGATTCTATTTTTAAAATTCTGTACAAAAAAACAAAACAAAACAACACCAATAACTACACTGTAAAAAACAATTTGTTGTCAACTTAAAATAATTTGTAACCTGGATCCCTTAAAATTTTAAGTTCAGTGAGCTCAAAAAAAAAAGTTTATTCAACTTTGAATATTAAATTATACTAAGTGACAACTTCGATATTTGAGTTGAATCAACTTAAAATTTTAAGGCAGCTGGGTTACTTACCCATCTGTTAAGTTTAGCAAACACAAATATCTAAGTTGTTACTTAGTACAACTTCACATTTCAAGTTGACTAAACTTATTTTAGTTGACTGAACTTAAAATTTTAAGGCAGCAGGGTAACAAATTATTTTAAGATGACTCAACAAATTGTACTTTTTACAGTGTAGAGCATTTTCATCAGGTTTCTCAATGTGTGTGTCACCGTGTGGATGAGCAGTGTTTTGTCTCACAACTACGCTCGCTTACAGTTTGTTGATATTGTGATTGTGACAGATCCACAGAAAAGGCTTGAGATGACACATGTAACAATAAGTAGACCCTACAAAAAACAAATGAACAGACAGGAACTTAAATACAAAGGGCATAATATCATCAATTAAACTAAACAAGGATAGGAACATGACCAAAACGCATTACATTTCCTGTTGTACCAAACTCATATTGAACCCCATAACTAGTCACGTTCTGGTTTTGTTAGATGTGTTCCTGGGTCAACATGTTTTGTTGACCCTGGGACAACATTTTAATCCAAAAATTTAATCTTGACCACATCCCTACACCTAAACCTAGCTAGCTCGCTCATGGAGTAAGCCCTACTCGTCCCGTGTCTTTGTGCCCTCGACGTCGATTTATTCGACTATCGTGGACTCACAGGCACGGGGCTATATGATGATGCCCCAGGTAGAAGAGACGCTCGTGGGCTATCTCTTCCCTGGGAGCTCATCATCCTTGAAGAAACCTATGCTCCCCACCAAGCCTTGCAGACTAACATCTTCGCTGGTGGGGAAAGCATATCAGGCAGCGGGTCAAGGACTTGAGCACAGGCGGGACCATCGACGAAGAGGCGTTTTTTAGAACTTCGCCGGGCCACAGATCTGTCTCTCCGTGCGACAAAGCAGACGGCCCGTGCCATCGGCCGCTCTATGGCTGCTATGGTCTCCACGGAGAGACATTTGTGGCTCAACCTCACAGGCATCAAGGAGAGGGACAGATCATTCCTCCTTGATGCCCCAGTCTCGCCTTCCGGCCTGTTTGGTGACGCCGTTAACTCGGTCGTCACCAGGTTCCGGGAGGCGAGGCGCCATGAAGAGGCATTTGTGAGGTTTCTTCCCCCGCCGTGCTCAAGCGTCTCCCTGAGGCGGGATGTCCAGAAAGAGAGTGTGGCGAGTCGTGCGCCTCCTCGCAAAGACTGGGGAACGGCTCGTCGCACTCCACAGTCCGCCTCTAAGAGGCCAGACCTGAGGAGCATCCTCACAAAGAAAAGGTCCTGAGGGTGGTGCGCCCAGGACCGTGGTGGTCTGTCCCCTCGGGGAGGGGTGCGTAAAATTCCAGCAGAGAATAGGGGCTCCTTCCCGGCACCCTCAGGAGACCACTGTATTACCTCCGCCACCACTGGTGTTTCGGGGGGGCAGCGGTCTCCGACGAAGTGTTACATGGTCGGTTGCCTCCTGCCATGTTTCAGGACAACGTACATCTAACATACCCCCAGATAAGCGAAGTGTCAAAACTAGTGCCCCTATCAGAGAAACTGGCAGTGTGGAAGCTACTGCCAGATATCTCTCCTTGGGTCGTAAGGACTGTAGAAAAGGGCTACAGGATTCAGTTTGCATATCGTCCTCCGCGTTTCAACGGCGTGGTCTCCACTTCCGTGAAACCGGAACGAGTGCATTTGTTGACACAGGAATTGCAGACTCTGCTGGACAAAGGGGCCATAGAACATGTTCCCCTGCCAGACAGAGAGTCAGGCTATTACAGCCGATACTTTCTGGTTCCCAAGAAAGATGGGGGGCTGCGTCCAATTTTGGATCTTCGCGGGTTAAACCGCTACCTCAGAACTTACAAGTTCAAAATGCTAACAATCAAAATGATTGTTTCCCAGATCCAGTCAAGGCATTGGTTCATGACAATCGATCTCAAGGACGCATATTTCCATGTAGAGATTTTGCCACAACACAGGAAGTTCCTGAGGTTCGCTTTCGGGGGAGAAGCTTACCAGTATCGGGTTCTTCCACACGGCCTAGCTCTGTCACCCCGCACGTATACAAAATGCATGGATGCAGCACTGGCTCCTCTGCGACTCCAGGGCATCCGCATTTTGAATTATATAGACGACTGGCTCATTCTGGTCCGGTCTCAAGAGCTTGCACTTCGACATCGGGAGCTCATCTCAGATCTCTGGGGTTGAGACTCAACGCCAAGAAAAGCGTTCTCTCTCCTGCCCAGAGAACAACGTATTTGGGGGTTGTATGGGACTCGATTACAATGCAGGCACAACTGTCTCCTGCACGGGTCGAATCCATTCTAAACACCCTAAAGAATATCAAGCTAGGTCAGAAAGTTACTCTTCATTACCTTCAAAGAGTTTTAGGTCTCATGGCAGCTGCATCCACGGTGATACCTTTGGGTCTTCTGCACATGAGACCGTTTCAGTTGTGGCTCAGAGCCAGGGGATTTCATCCAAGGGCCAATCCCCAGAGGCAAATAAGGGTTACGCGCCAGGGGCTTCGTACCCTTTCTATGTGGTTCAGACCCCGGTTTCTGACTTTGGGTCCCACTCTAGGTCCGTGTTGTCGTCGCAAGATGCTAATGACAGACGCCTCCCTCACGGGCTGGAGTGCGGTCTTGAATGGCCATCCAGCTCAAGGGATCTGGAGAGGTCATCATCTCAACTGGCACATCAATTGCCTCGAAATGATGGCTGTATTTCAGGCCCTGAAATACTTCCTCCAGCAGTTAAGAGGCTACCATGTCCTAGTGTGGGTGGACAGCACAGCGGTGGTCTCTTACATAAATCGCCAGGGCGGACTGCGTTCGCGCCGCCTGAACAGGTTAGCGCAGCAGATTCTGCTTTGGGCACAGGACAAGTTCCTGTCCCTCAGAGCGATTTATATTCCGGGGCATATGAATATGGGAGCAGACTTTCTGTCCAGACAAGCTGTGACACACGGGGAATGGAAACTCCACCCCGAAGTAGTCAGTCAAATCTGGGAAAGATTTTACGAAGCAGAGGTGGACCTCTTTGCTTCACAGGAGACAGCGCCCCGTTGGCCAACCAGAGTATGGTTCTCAGATCTAATATCCCTCCTCGACGGCTCGCCGTGGGCGATTCCGGTCAGGAGAGATCTCCTATCTCAAGCGCAGGGGACAATATTTCATCCCCGGCCCGAGTTCTGGAACCTTCATGTCTGGCCCCTGAGGGGGAACAACTAAGAGATGCTGGGCTTCCAGCTGATGTTGTAGAGACTATTCTGAGTGCTAGGGCTCCCTCCACTAGAAGAAGTTATGCCCTCAAATGGCGTGTCTTTGAAAGTTGGTGTGTGACACACCATGCAGACCCAGTTCACTGCCAAGTTGTTTCAGTGCTGGAGTTCCTGCAAGAGAAATTGTCCTCAGGAACATCTCCTGGTACTCTCAGAGTCTATGTGGCCGCCATTTCAGCTTGCCACACTCTGATTGACGGGGTCTCGGTGGGGAAGCACCCACTAGTCGCTCGCTTCATTCGTGGAGCCAGGCGGTTAACCAGAGCCCACCAGAGCAACAGTCCCTTCGTGGGACTTAGCGATAGTGCTCGAGGGTCTGTCTGGGACCCCATTTGAACCACTAGAGTCAGCACATGACAGGTTTCTGACTCTAAAGATGTTTTTTTCTAATAGCTATTACTTCTCTCAAGAGAATCGGGGATTTGCAGGCTCTGGCAACCTCTCCATCCTGCTTGGACTTTGCCCCTGGGCCCTCACCCTAATTATCTTCCAAAAGTTTCATTCTCGACCATAAATCCAGTCGTTCTTGAAGCTTTCTCCCCTCCGCCGTTCATTTCACCGGAGCAGGAAAGGCTACACTTACTGTGTCCAGTACAAGCTCTTCAGATTTATGTCCACCGCACAAGCCAGTGGCGTAAGTCAGAGCAACTTTTCATATGCTATGGGGGCCGCAACCGGGGGGCGGCCGCCACTAAACGGACTATGTCCCATTGGGTGAGGGATGCTATTGCCCTAGCTTATGAGGCGCGCGGCCAAGCTTCGCCTCTAGAGCTTAGGGCTCATTCAACCAGGGGGGTTGCATCCTCCACGGCTATTGCAAGAGGTGCCCCCCTGCAACAAGTGTGTGATGCGGCAGGCTGGTCCTCACCACACACGTTTATCAGATTCTACAGTTTGGATGTCCGGGCTCTCATGTCCTTGAGTCAACATCCCAGAGTCATGTCTGAGACCTCTTCTATGTTTGTGCGCAAACACTACACAACCTTGACGGGTCCAGACACTTCCAGTGCGGCGGCGTTGGTATTCTCGTTCCCATTAGCGTATTGATACGCAGCATCGAGTGTAGCTTTTGGTAGGGAACGTCTCGGGTTACTTGACTGTAACCCTGTTCCCTTAAAAAGCGGGAACGAGATGCTGCGCCTCAATGCCGCACTGCAGGCGTGCCTGGACGTCCTTTCAGACAAAGGCATAACCTGCAGGTGTGTTCGATTCACATCTATTTATAACCCGCAGGTGCGTGTAATCAGTTACGTCACCTACCGAGGTTATTTAAGCCAATTCTTGGCGTGTTTGACACACAATCTACGCAGCATACGCAGATACGCAGCATCTCGTTCCCGCTTTTTAAGGGAACAGGGTTACAGTCAAGTAACCCGAGACGTTCTGTCCACTGGTCTGGATGTTTCTCTGGATGGTGTGCTTTACTGGACTGCATTCTAAAAGCAGATTTAATCACAGAAAACATAGTAGAAAAATAAGCAATCATTAAATAACTTGACCCTTCTGGCTGGCTGCTGTTCTTCCATCAGTTTGTCTTTCTGTGACGGCGCTGATGTTGACGGCACCACAGCGTCTTCCGCCGCATTTCCCGCCGCATCTTCCACCGCGTCTTCGGGCCGTGTCTCCGGGCCTAGCTCGGCCTCTGGCTCTGCTGACTCGATCAGGTTCACAGCTGTCGGACTGCTGCCCGACAGAAACTTCTGTAAAGCCTCCGTGGTCTCTTCTTTTGTTCCTCTTCATTTTTTTTCTTTTTACGTTTTGCTGCACCCAAAGCATCTTGTTAGCCTACTCAAAAAGCACCTGCCTGCTAGCTTTGTTGTCCCGCTCTGACCTCTGAACACCGCTGACGTCCCCTCTTTAAACATTTTATTTTATTTTTATTTTTTATTTATTTATTTTTTAAATTTTTTTATTTTTGTCCCTCTGTCTGGGCCCCATCCCGCCAATAAGGCCCTAGGCACGTGCCTAGTTTGCCTTTGCGTTAATCCGGCTCTGAGTGCCCCCTGCAGCTCTGTGGAAAGGGAGAGACTTTTTAGTGCCGTTGCAAACGTCCTTGATGAGAACAGAAACCGGCTCAAACCTGACAATATAGAGATGTTAGTTTTCATTAAGAAAAACATACATTTCTTGCTGTGAATAATATTATATTATAGAAGTATCAGATCGGGTTTCGATGTCGGTAGATACTCAGAATCAAATGACTCAGACTCGGACTCGAGGGCAAAAGAACCTGATCGGGACATCCCTACCCATAACCAAGGTACATACTGAACCTGTGGCTTCTGTGTACCATTACAACCCCAATAGTCACTAATAGTTAAACAAATGTTTAGCCTTCTAAGGAAATCAATGATGTAATACGATCAAAACATATACTTTTTTCTGTTTCTTTTATTTTGATTGCAGTTAGCAGAAGAGTTCAAAGTCCAGATGCCAGTTATCCTAATAGTAAGTTAAACACCCTGAAAATTCAAAGACTCTGTGTTTTCTACTTACATTTGAAAATGAGTGTCTAATATTTTCTTTATTTTTTAGTGTCAAAGCTGAATCTGGTTGTGTGTGGGTGTGACGAAACATTAAAATCCTCCATATCAGAGCTGATCCTGCAGCAGACAGACAGAAGATCAGGAGTGGACCTTCATGGTCGTCTGATCAATCTGGTGGAGCTTCCAGCTCTGATTCGTCTCTCAGAGGAGGAAGTGATGCGTCAGACTCTCCGCTGTGTGTCTCTCTGTCATCCTGGAGTTCATGCTTTCCTCTTCATTATTCCTGATTCGCCACTCAGTAATGAAGACAAAGCAGAAATGGAGACGATCCAGAAGATATTTGACTCCAGAGAGCATTTTGTTCTGCTCTTTACCACTAATCTCTCTGTTGAAGGACTTGCAACAGATTTAGTCAAATCCAACACAGAATGTCAGAGGTTAATCAGCCATTGTGGAGGTCAGTACAGACTGATGGGATTAAAGGAACCTGTAAACTCCAGACAGATCCCAGAACTGCTGGATTATATAGAGAACATGAAGACTGAACCCTATTCAGTTCAGATGTATGTGAGAACTCAAGAGAACAGAGTCAGACATGAACTGGAGGAACAACACAAGAAAGAAATGAAGACACTGGAAGATCAAATCAAAGAATTAAAGCAGAAGATTCAGTCAGACGGTGAGTGAGTTTTACTCTCAGTTTAGGAACCATTTTGATTATTGCATACTTGGAGTTAACATAAAGAAATACGAAAAGAAATAACAACAGGGCGGTACCCTAAGTTACAAAGTAAAAAGGTACACATATGTACTTTTAAGGTACCAATATGTACTGTTTAGGGGTAGGTAAGGTACAAAAATGTACCTTTTCACTTTTCTACCTTAGCGTACTGCTCCAGCGACAGAATTACAGTATTCTGCGTGAACACGGCGATAACTTTAACAACACTCGCTACGCGGATCATAGTTCATATTCGGACCGGATCAAGCGTGTTTCAAGTTTATGTGAACATGTGTCATATTCTCTCATACTCCTAGCATAAACCAGAAATGAAAAATGCGCAAAACAGGCACGTCTGATCATAAACGCGATGACAAGACAGATACACAACAAGTAAGGATATAGATCGAAAAATAAGAGTAAACAAAAATTAACAATGCGTTTATTCTTTCTTTTTTAAACGTGTGTTTGTCATTTATTCTAGGACTGTAGTGCTGGTAAACTTAAAAATATTAATAGAACTTTTAAATGTTCTTCTTCATTTTTCATATAGACCAATATTTTTTGTTTATTTATTTCAAATAATAATTTATGAATTTGGTTTGTTCATGATAGTTGATAATCTCCAATGATAAGATTTCTTGAGAGTTCATTATCATTATTATTATATTTTTTAAAATATATCAAAGTGGCCCATATTTTGTCACACACACACACACACAGGACAGGAGGAGACGAGAGGTGAGTGACAAAGTATCCAGCGAATGAACTGCATGAGTTTGAGACAATGAGAATGCTAACTTAGCTTAAAGACCTTGGAGTGCAGATTGTGAGAGAGTCCGATAGAGTAGCCACGTGGAGCTCGGGGAACAAAGGAGAGAAGTTCGTGGAGTGAGGAGCATCAATAGCCAGGTGCGAAATGTAGACCCGACAAGCTTGTAATGGCTGAAATGTCCTATATATATCTTTCTTTTCTTCAGAATCGTGAGAGAATTGTGATCTCTATTTTTTTTTTTATTTTGATTTTCAGTTTATCCAGAATCATGCAGCTTTAGTTTACGTGTTTATTACTGCATATAATTCATCAAAATAAATGTTCATAAAGTACAAGTTCATATCAAAATGCAAATGCATTTGGTGTTTTTCAGTTGAAAAAACACTACCTTTCCCTATATATTTCATAATTTAAGATTTAAAAAAAAAAAAAAGTTTAAAAACCTTGTCTTGTCTCATTCTCGTGAACCCAGTCTTGTGTCTTGTCTCGTCTCGTGGGATAAGTGTCTCGTCACAACCCTATAAAATACATACAAATAAATTGTGCTTAAGTGTACTATTTTTTTCACTAGGGTAGCTTTACAAATTTTGGTTTTATGGTTCATAGTTCAGTTTGTTGTACTGGCCTGAACATATTTTTAAAATGTGTTTTAGGAGCTGAAGATGATCTGAAGTGTCTGAGGATTGTGCTGATCGGGAGGACAGGAAGCGGAAAGAGTGCAACAGGAAACACTATTCTGGGAAGAGAGGAGTTTGAGAGTGAATTAAGCACAGATTCACTGACGACTGTTTGTCAGAAAGGAGTCGGTGAAGTTGATGGTCGATCAGTAGCAGTTATTGATACTCCAGGACTCTTTGACACGTCATTGCCAAATGATCAAGCAGTGGAAGAAATAGTAAAATGTGTTTCACTGTCGTCACCTGGACCTCATGTGTTTGTCATTGTGTTGAGTTTGGGACGATTCACAAATGAAGTGAATGAGACTATGCAACTGATAACGAAGACCTTTGGTCATAAAGCTGCTCAATTCAGCATCGTTCTGTTCACTCGAGGAGACGATCTTCAGGAGTCCATAGAGGATTATGTGAAGAGAAGTAAGTCTGCACAACTCCAGAAACTGATCAGAGATTGTGGAAACAGGTTCCTGGTTTTCAATAACAGAGAAAAACAAGACAAAACTCAAGTGATTCAATTGTTAAACATGATAGAAGAGGTTAAAAATAATAATGAGGGTCGATACTTCACTAACAGCATGTTTGAGGAGGCAGAGATGTCCATTAAAAAGAGAATACAGGAAATAATAAAAGAGAAAGAAAGAGAAATTCAGACTCAAAAAGACGACTTACAAGCCAAATATGAGACAGAAATGGAAGAGCTCAAGAAGAGACTCGAAGAAGAGAAAAGAAAAGCAGATGAGGAGAGAAAACAAAGAGAGAATGAGTTCAGACAAAAAGAGGAAAAACTGTTAAAAGAGTTTGAAGAAAAAGAAAAAACAGAACAGAAAAAACAAAAGACTGAAAATCAGAAACGATCAAGACAGGAAAAACAGCAAAGAGCTGAATATGACAGAGAAATGAAAAAGATGAAGAGAGAGATTGAAAATCAGAGATTACAGTTTGAAAAACAGCAAAAAGAAAGAGAAGAAGAAGATAGAAAGAGAGAAGAGAAATACAGACAAGAGCAAGAAAAGATGAAACATGAGAATGAATGTGCCATGGCAGAATTAAAAAAGAAACAAGAAGAAACTAAAAAGAGAGATTTGATGGAAAAAAGAAGGAATAAAGAAGAAGAGAAAGAAAGACAGAAATGGGAAAGAAACATAAAAAAGGCTGAAAATGAGAGAAAAGAGACTCAAGAGGAAATTAAACGACAGCAGAGAGAATGGGAGGATGAAAATAAAAGACAGATGAAAGAACGAGAGGCAGAAGAAAAAAAAATAAAAGAGAAACACGAGAAACAACTGAGAGAAAAACAAGAAGAACTGAAGAAAAATAGAGAGAAATTTGAAAGAGAGAGAGAAAAAGAAAGACAGAAGATAGAGGACGAGAAACAGAAACAGAAAAGAGAAAGAGAAGAAAAAGAGAGAGAATATCAAGAAAAGAAACAGAAAATGGAAAAATATTATGAACAACTGGAACAAGAGAGAAAAGAAGAGTGGGAGAAAAGAAAACAAGAAGATGATGAGAAACAAGACGAAGAGAGAAAGAGATGGAAGAAAATGATTGAAGATCTGAAACAAGAGCAAGAAAAAGAGAAAAAGAAAAGAGAAAATGAGGAGAAGAAGATAAAAGAAAGAGAAGAGAAAGAAAAAGATGAAATGAAGAAGGAATATGAGAAGAAAATGAGAGACATGAAGAAGAAACATGAAGATGAAGCCAGAAAACAAGCAGAAAAACTGAATGATTTGAAAAGTGAAGTGGAAAAATTAAAAAAGGAGAAGAAAGAATTAAAAAATGAGAATGAAAAATTAAAAAAGGAAAATGAAGAAATACAAAAGAAGAATAAAGAAATACAAAGGGAGAATAAAGAAATACAAAGGGAGAATAAAGAAATACAAAAGGAAAATGAAGAATTACAAAAGGAGAAGGAAGAAATGCAGAAGGAGAATAAAGAAATACAAAAGGAGAATGAAGAATTACAAAAGGAGAATGAAGAATTACAAAAGGAGAATAAAGAATTACAAAAGGAGAATGAAGAATTACAAAAGGAGAATGAAGAATTACAAAAGGAGAATAAAGAAATACAAAGGGAGAATAAAGAAATACAAAAGGAAAATGAAGAATTACAAAAGAAGAAGGAAGAAATGCAGAAGGAGAATAAAGAAATACAAAAGGAGAATGAAGAAATACAAAAGGAAAATGAAGAATTACAAAAGGAGAATAAAGAAATACAAAAGGAAAATGAAGAATTACAAAAGGAGAATGAAGAAATACAAAAGGAAAATGAAGAATTACAAAAGGAGAAGGAAGAAATACAAAAGGAAAATGAAGAATTACAAAAGGAGAAGGAAGAATTACAAAAGGAGAAGGAAGAATTACAAAAGGAAAAGGAAGAAATACAGAAGGAGAATAAAGAAATACAAAAGGAGAATAAAGAAATACAAAAGGAAAATGAAGAATTACAAAAGGAGAAGGAAGAATTACAAAAGGAAAAGGAAGAAATACAGAAGGAGAATAAAGAAATACAAAAGGAGAATGAAGAAATACAAAAGGAAAATGAAGAATTACAAAAGGAGAAGGAAGAATTACAAAAGGAAAAGGAAGAAATACAGAAGGAGAATAAAGAAATACAAAAGGAGAAGGAAGAATTACAGAAGGAGAATAAAGAATTACAAAAGGAGAATGAAGAAATACAAAAGGAGAATGTAGAATTAAAAAAGGAAAAAGATGATTTAAAAAGTAGACGGTGTTCTGTTATGTGAATCTTTCTTTTTTTTTCATGCTTATAAAGGAGCCAGAATTAAAGCTGTTGTGTAAATGAGCTACCATACATTTATTACCAGGCATAAATGAAGAAACAACAAGACTTTCAGTTAAATATGTGAGAAAACCTTTACTTGTAATCTCACATATCTGCAACCATTGCACATTAATGTGGTGGTCATCTCTTACAAGCATTGTGTGCTCACTTTAAGTCAGAAATATAGACCCTTACTGCAACTACAATATATATATAACATAGATAGCATAAATGATTTATGAATTGAGAACATCCTGATAGTTTTCATCTGGATGAATTATCCATAAAACATCAACTTCTGTACTTTAACATTTAACATTCACAGAAGCTCATCTTTCAACAAAGAGGTTTTAGAATAATAGAAAAATATATATGTATAGATATTGTTATAAATATATTTTGTTATATTTGTTATATATAAAGTATTTTTAAAAAAAGTTTCTCTGTTTTTATGCTTGGTATTTAGTATTTGATTGATGACTTTTATGACTCTCATAGTCTGATATAGTTGGAATATAAAAGTAAAAAAAAAAACAGCTTAGTTTTATTTACAACTGAGAAAAAAAAAATCAGTGCTGTAATGAGTGTCGGGGGTAACAGATTACACCTGATGTGAGTTATGCAATCAGATTTATTTTTCTTTTCTCAGGTAACAAGTAAAGTAACCTTACTTTTTAAGTAACTTTTTTTTTTTAAATAATAATAAACAATGATTTCAGTCTAAATCTGCATTTGTGTGCCAAATTTGGACTCCCTTCCAGAATTGGACTGCCCTTCTTTTGTATGCACATGACGCCATTTGATAAGCCAAATAAATTTAACATATGTTTTGATGCACTTTCATTTTCATTTCATTTTATTAATGTTTGTGAGATTGTAACAATCCTGACCTCCTGTGCCCTTCTCATACTAACCTGAAAAGTAGACATGACATGTCTAGCCTAGAGACTCATAGGACATGATGTACTGTTGTTTCCTGAAGGGTGTGATGTTTGATTTCACTTCTTCATATTTACCATATAAATGTTGGTGTCTTCCTTTAATAAATGCCTTTGAGGGAATTACACCTTTTCTGTGTGTGGTTATCTCAATGGTCCAGGATCCTGACTCTGTGTTCCATCGCTCAGCTAGAATCGAATCTCGGCAGTTAATCAAGTTAGATATTAAATTCTAACAATGTTTATGCAGCTTTTGCATCTCTTTGTCTGCTGTAAATGATCAAATTGGCAAAGTTGCTTCTTTTTTATGCTCTGTAGCAAAATAAATCTGCTTATGTTACTGAATGTGAATCTCTTGTTTGCCACAAAGTGGGCTGTTCTTAGACTGTCACTGTGTCTCTCACAAGAGCATTGTTAGCCTTCCCTAATGACTGTCTGATAGCAGATCTAACTGTTCCTCACTAACTGAGAACTAGGATCCTCACTAATTTTATCTCTTGTACGTTCATACTATAATTCAGTGCGGTAAAGAATCAGCTCAGCTCTGACAGTGCAAATACTGCTGTATCCTGAATCACTGGCCTTTCTGCAGGACATTTAAGAGCCACTGGCCATGAAGGTATGCATATGGTGAGGTTTTTTTTTTATTTATTATTATTATTTTTTTTTTTGCTTTTTAATACATGCATTGTAGCAGTATACTGATTGCTGAGGCTAAACCTTATCATTCAAATAAATGATGCACATCCATTTCAAAGCCTGAAAGAGAGAACACATTTTCCTAAAGTTCTTATCTGTGGTTTGACCCACTTCAGAGGTGGCCAAAATTACAATTTAAAATGCACTGAATAAAACTCACTGACATGAAGCGCACACATTCATTTGTATTTTCCTTTTTTTTTTGTCATAATTCATTACTTTAGGTCACCCTTTATGCTTGTCTCTGGGTTTGCAAACATTTAACCAAAGAAAATTATTAAACATAAAAAATAAATAAATAAATAAGAGTACATTAAGAAATCATTAAGAGGAACTAAACCTAACTCCAGCTTGAATGAAGTGCCACACACACTTGTGGAGCATCTCAACATATTATGTGAATAGTGTAACGTACCTTCCTGCTTTACTTCTTTTTATCTTTTTGTGATTGCTTTTCGATAATTAGATTTGTTAAGATCATCTGAACAGAGTTCATCTGTGCTACATAAGTAATTGAATGCTATATTTTGGTGAGTACATGTGTAAATGTGGTTTCTTTTATATTGAAATCAGATGGGCAATATTTCAACTTAAGATTAATTTTGTTGTACTGGTTGACCATGTAGGGTTTTATGGGCCTTTTCCTTTTTTTATTATTTTAAACAGTATTGTATTGGTTTAAAATTAAATCAACAACATAAAGTCTGCAAAAAGTGAAAAAGTAGTCTGAATACTTTTATGCTACATTAGGATTCTTGTTTAAATAAACATATATCGGACTAACTTTTATTTATATATATATATTGTGATGGGAATCCCGAGGAACAATCAGCGTCGCCCTGGAAACACACAACCTACACCTGGAGCTACTCACCACGAGCCAATCGGTCACGGATCCGAGCCCCATATAAACCAGCAGCTCAGCGCAGAAGGTTGAGAACTATCTCCGATGGTGTGTGAACTGACCTCGCTCTTTCTATCACTCCTTTTACAGATTCTCCGTGACCGATTGACTCTGCGCCTTTTGGACACACTCACCGGGGTGACCGCACTTCCCTGCACCCACCCCTCACTGGAGATCGACACGAGAAAGCACAAAGAGGAAGGGATTGACACACACCACTCACCGAAGACGCCGACACAGCTATCACCCGTATTGTTTTCTCACCTTGTTTATGTCAATAAATACCACCCTCCGGGGCTTACGAAAGTCTTGCTCTGTCACGTCATTCCTCGCCAGGCCACAATATATATATTCTGCAAACACAACAGTGTCCTGGATGGAAAATTCCACAACATATCCACTTAGGCAACATTTCAAAAAAAAAAACTTGCAAACAAGTTGTGCCTGATTCACGGCTCAGTATCTTACAACAAACACACACATTACATATTATTAACTGTGTGCTGTTTTTATACATACTGTAGATATCTTTGGAAAAGTGTGAACCTCCCATTTTAAAAAATGCCCAACAAAGTTTGTACTTCCTTTACCAGCTGAGAAAGTTTAACCTGACACAGGAGCTGCTGAAACCATTCTACTCAGACGCCATCGAATTGGTTCTCTGCACATCAATAACTGTCTGGTTTGGCTCAGCTATAAAATCAGACACCAGAAGATTACAGAGAATGATTCAGACTGTCGAGAGGATTATTGGTGCTACTCTCGGCCCAGCCTTCAAGAACTGTATACATCCAGAGTGAGGAAAAGAGCTCATAAAATCACTCTGGACACCTCACATCCAAGTCATCCCCTTTTTGAACTTTTGCCATCTGGTCGGTGCTACAGAGCCCCAAACACCAGGACAGCCAGACACAAAAACAGTTTCTTCCCCCTGGCAATCCACCTCATGAACTGTTAAATGTTCCCCCCCATTGTGCAATAAAAATATGTGAAATAACTTTATACTTCTTTGTTACCACCTACATTTTAGTACATTCCTACATCCCATTCTATCATCTATAGCACAACTGTACATACAATTTATGTTTATTTTCTATTTATTTTGTGTTTGCGATGTGTGAAAGGAGTGGCATATACTCACACAGACAAGTCCTCTCTTTGCTGAAACAGAAATAATACATTAAGTGTGGAAGAGAGAAACTAACCGGACTAACTAGACTAAGACTAAACTTTAGTATCAATATCATCAGGCTAGTATCTAATATATAGTCACTAGGATCAATCTGCACACTGCTAGAAGAAGAAGCGTTGCTAATGTTGACAAACTCATTCAATCTCAGTCATGTGTGGAGTAAAATATAGTTTATTAGGCAAAGAAAAGCTTCACTGAAAAACGGAAAATGCCCAAAAAACAATTATAATATTTAATAGCTTTTACGTGTTAAAACTAAAATTATAAAATAACTTTTTCCTGATTTAAATACAATCAGCAGACAATAAAAGGTGTTGATAAAATATAAAAAGTAAAGATAGCAATGTATTAATAAAAAAGGTCACATTTAATTAGTAATTACCGAAGCAAGTGAAGTAATTGTGAAATCTAATGATCTGTTTCTCTCTCCTACTGATTTACAAGTAGTGATGGGCATCTGTATAGTTTTAATGATTTTACATTTCTTACAGTCCTGCTTATTAAACATATTGAACATAATATGAAAAGAAAGAAAGCACAAAGATATATCAAATAAAACTTTTTGACACTGTTTCTTTGGGCAGGAACTCCATCCTTGAGTTGATCTGAATCTCACAATTCAATCTGCTGGTTTTGAAGATGAAAATTTACTTTCTGTGAAAACTTGAGATAATGTTTCTTTTGTCTCGTGTATGTTCCAGCTTAGATTGTATTTATTTAATCAAAAATACAGAAAAGAACAGTAATATTGTGAAATATTATTGCAATTTCTACTGATTTCCTATTTTTAAAATACTTTAAAACATAATGCATTTCTGTGATGTTATTCTGTAATGATTTATTATCAGTGTTGAAACTGTTCTGCTGCTTAAAAATTTTTTTGGAACCTGTGATGCTTTTTTGTGAATCTCTTGTCACAGTGTGAACACTTGTATGGTTTTTCTCCAGTGTGAATCCTCTCATGCAGTCTCAAATTGCTTGAAGTAAAAGTCTTTTCACACTCAAAGCACATCTCACACCAGTATGTTTTTTCTGATGTACTTTCAAATTGTGTAGTAATGAAAAACTCTTTCCACACAAATGACATGAATGTGGCTTCTCCTGTGTATGAGCTGTCAGGTGTGTCCTCAGGTTTGTAGCCCACAAAAATGTTTTCCCGAACTGATCACATGCGTATGATTTTTCTCTAGTGTGGATGATCATGTGATCCTTAAGGTTTGATGAGTGTGAGAAACTGCTCCCGCACTGATCACAAGTGAACGGGTTAAAAAAAAAAAAAAAAAAAAGTGAAAGGGCATAAGAAGTTGAAAGAACATCAAATGAACCCTGATATAACAGCATAAAGTAGACAATTGCATGACAGAATTATGATCATTTTGATGCAATTTCATAAAATAAACTTCTGAATTTAACTGTAAATTCTAGAAGGGATAAGGGGCTGTTTGGGTGTTGTTTGAGGATTTTTATTTTGAAGGATTTTGGATATTGTGTTTGTGTTCAAATTTTGTCTCAGTGTGGAAGTCTTGCCTTAATTGTGATCTACTACAGCTGTTCACATGGTTGATTGCTGACAGGTGTAATCAGTTATTACTCTGTTTGTCTTTAGATGTGTGTGTGTGTATGCGTGCATGCCTGACGAATATGGGATGAAATTAGACTCAAAACGATTAATAGATGCACGCACAATT
Source organism: Labeo rohita (assembly GCF_022985175.1). Lineage (NCBI taxonomy): Eukaryota > Metazoa > Chordata > Actinopteri > Cypriniformes > Cyprinidae > Labeo > Labeo rohita. Next base: position 3,108 of record NW_026127313.1, on the reverse strand, counting down.
ATCCATGTACTGTATCAATTTTATGCATGTATCTTACAATCCACAAACAAATGCCTTTCAATTTGAGTCTGTGGAATTCGGGATTAAATGATTGTGCCGCGATTTATACAAATACAGACATGTTTGCACATAAAAATGTTCTGTTCTGCATTAATATATCATAAATTGCTCATGCAAAAAGGAGTCAGTGCATTTGTGGATCAGGTGACACGCGTGCATTTATTAAGGTCTTGCTCGAGTCAATCTTGTTCAGTTCATTTGGATTTTGAGACTTCATTTTCGCAGTTTACAGCATTTCACGACGCGCACACACACAACTATCAATGAACAAGACCCAGTGCAATTCATTAACGTGTAGGCGATTCGAAAAATTCGCAAATTTGCGTCACTACACTGATGTGAAAAATGTTAAAATTTGCATTAAAGTATCACAGTTTGTGCATGTGGCGATTAAAATGTTCATTTGTGGATCAGACGACACGCGTGCATTCATTCACATCTCTTCTGAATCGATTCTATTTGATTCATTTGAATTGTGAGACTTTCGTTCCGCCCTTTTTACCCTTGCCCAATCCACACACACACACACACACACACACACACACACGGCTCGCGATCCACACGCAGCTGAACCTATAAGAAAATCGGCGACCACTAGATGGCGCTATAGCCCCAGTCACACGTGCGCATTCCATTGTGTGCGCTTTTATGAATGTTACATTGTTTTTTTATGTGTTTATTTTTGGTTTGGCTATTCTCCCCTGCCTGTTGAAATATAGTAAACATGTTTTATTGAACTTGTTCTAACAGAATAACTAGAATTATTTTTGCCAAACAAGAACTTCATGGCACCTTTTTCTGTACTTCAATGGCACGTTGTTAGTTATTCATTCCTTATTATTATTATTATTATTAATATTATTGTTATTATTAGAAATGCTATTGTAGTTGCTCGTTTGAGCCATTAGTAATCGCACGTTTATATTAAATTAATTATACTATATTAAACCAGTGAGCCGTTTATAGCCTGTTCCGCGCTCAAGCGGGCGAATAAAGCTTGCTGACTATAGGAATGACAATGAATGTCTAGGGAAAAAATAGCTGTAACATATTTCATGCACTTATTGCTAAACTGTTTTTTGAGTCAGTGTCGGCTGCAAAGATGAAGCTGATGATGCTGAATCGCCATCTTCGCAGTAGGAGAGAAATTTCATACGACTTACAGTAATGAGAGAGTGTATGTTATGGGTTTGAAGAGGATGATTTTACATGTGAAGACGACCTTTTTGTCAGCCTGGTTTACATAATAAATAATAGATTTACATTATAAACAATAAATTGGTTTAATACAATCAGTTGTGATGCGACCTGGGAAAGCGCTGGGATGTTTTCAGGAAATTCGAAAAATACGTCGCACGAAAGGTTTTTATTTATTTTTCATATCGTGAGATGGCGGAGCACAACAACGCAATCTTCAGTACTGTAACTTAGCTGCTAACTTAATCTTATTATAATTGACTATTTCACATCCATAAATGAAGGATGAAGTAAGTTACTAAAGAGGAAGAATCCAGTGAACTTTTAAGCAGTTTGGAGACTATGGCCATAAAAAAAAAAAAAAAAAAAAAAAAAAAAAAAAAAAGGAAAACAAACGTGAGTGTATTTGTGTAATAATGCAGTAGCGCTCTTGATTTGACAGACAGATCTTGTTAAACTGTTAAACCCGTAAAGTGTAAGTGAAACTCCTCTTACTTTAAACCCGTTTTTCTCAAAATTCTATTCCTGAAAATCATATCTATATCAGCCAACTTAAGATAGCCATATTGTTACGTTCAATCTACGGAAACAGATAAAAAATGGAAATAAAAACAGTTTTGAAAAGGGCTTGAACCCAGCTTTCATATGTATCAAATAAAAGGTTAAATTTCACCATATGTTGGGCTTTCCTTGATCGCATCACACTTTAATATAAACGTGCGACTAGCCTACTAAAGGCTTAAACAAGCAACTATAATAACACTTTAATAATAATAATAATAATAATAATAATAATAATAATACAAGGAAGGAATAAGTGACAACATGCTATTGAAGTACAGAAAAAAGGTGCCATGACGAAGTTCTTGTTTTACAAAATTAATATAAGCCATTCTGTTAGAACAAGATCAATAAAACATGTTTACTATATTTCAACAGGAAGGACAGAATAGCCAAACCAAAAATAAACAAATAAAAAACAATGTAACATTCATAAAAGCGTACACAATGGAATGCGCACGTGTGACTGGGGCTATAGCGCCATCTAGTGGTCGCCGATTTTCTTATAGGTTCAGCTGCGTGTGGATCGCGAGCTGTGTGTGTGTGTGTGTGTGTGTGTGGATTGGGCAAGGCTAAAAGGGCGGAACGAAAGTCTCACAATTCAAATGAATCAAATAGAATCGATTCAGAAGAGATGTGAATGAATGCACGCGTGTCGTCTGATCCACAAATGAACATTTTAATCGCCACATGCACAAACTGTGATACTTTAATGCAAATTATAACACTTTTCACATCAGTGTAGTGACGCACGTTAATGAATTGCACTGGGTCTTGTTCATTGATAGTTGTGTGTGTGCGCGTCGTGAAATGCTGTAAACTGCGAAAATGAAGTCTCAAAATCCAAATGAACTGAACAAGATTGACTCGAGCAAGACCTCAATAAATGCACGCGTGTCACCTGATCCACAAATGCACTGACTCCTTTTTGCATGAGTAATTTATGATATATTAATGCAGAACAGAACATTTTTATGTGCAAACATGTCTGTATTTGTATAAATCGCGGCACAATCATTTAATCCCGAATTCCTCGCAGATGGGAGTTTCACTTATTTAAAGATGTTCTGAGGGCAGAAAAGAAAATGATTGGTTCAAAGATTCAACCAATGAAATTGATGCGGAGGCGGGACCAAGACGTGAGGGAAACAATTGTACAGATACGTTATAGACTAAGTGGGACAGATTGCGTTTGTCGTAAGGTAAGTAGATTTAGGGTATATTTTATTATAATTCACTGTTAAACACCCTTGAAACGTAGGGAACATGAAACCTGTAAAGAACTAATAA
>NW_026127312.1:0-25242 GCF_022985175.1 Labeo rohita | reverse complement strand
AAAATGTCCCTAAGGTCTTGTACTACATCTGTCAAAAAATGAAGATCTGTAGGCTTTGAGACACCAAAACAGAGAGCAAGAGGAAAGACAGTGGAAAGAGACTGCTACTTTTGAAAGGTGGCAAGCCATCAATATTCAAGAAAATGTCCAGACAATCTAACTGGGAGACAACATCACCAGGGTACATATTTAAATACCTACACAGCTGTTCTTTGCATCCAAAGTAGAAGTATTGCATCCCAGATTTCATTTCTAAGTTCACATTTTCACGTTCCAAGCAATGTTCTAGCAGTTCTTGGGAGCTCTGAGTGATGTTCACCAAGAATTTTAAGAAGGCCTTCCACTGCATTGTGTTTGACATGAAATTCATTGGCCCACTGTGCAAGTCTAAAGAAGGCCTGTCATCCAAGTCTGCATCCTCAGAATCGGAATCAGAATCAGAATTTGCATGAGCCCCCTGCATTTCAACATCACACTCAAATTGACTCTCTGGTCCCTCAATGGGCTGTGCATGTTGGAGGGGCTCACTAAAGCTTTCCAGACTAGAAGAGCTGCGTGTATCTCTATGTTGTCTACATGCGACAAATCTGCTTTCTGCTGATCTCTTTTCACTCTTTTCCAGAGTGTGTTGTATTTTTGTTTTGCAGACATTGTTAATCACCTCCCTCACAAAAAGAAACAAAGAAGTCAACAGTATACCATGTCAGACTCCATCTGCACTCCCGTCTCCCTGTGGATGAGAATAAAGAGAAATTGTAAACATACAGTACAGTTTTGAATGCTCTGTGTCAATACCATTCCACTTAATAGATATATTATATGATAAATACAATAAAGACAAAAATTAAACAATTAAAAGTCATTCAAAAACCTACCAGTACCACTCAAATTAGAACACATTATCAAAAGATTACCACTGTGAATCGGGCTAATGAAAGGAGATAGTTTTGAACACTGGCTAGTTAATGTACTTGCTCAAATACAGATTTTGCATAATTTTTAACCAAAAGCTATGGACTGCAGCTTAAACATAGGAAGACATGGTAAACTGAACAATGTAAAATGTAAAAATAAAGCACTACATAGTTGTATGAATTTAATATAAACTGGTTCTTATTAAAGATTTAAAAGTTATAATAGTATAATAGTAGCTCTAATATGTCTTTAAGAATTAGTTCACTTCAAAACAAAAATTTACAGATAATGTACTCACCCCATTGTCATCCAAGATGTTTATGTCTTTCCTTCTTCATTCGTTAAGAAATTATGTTTTCTGAGGAAAACATTTCAGGAATGTCCCCCAAGTTTGAACATCCAAAGTGCAGTTTACATGCAGCTTCAAGGGGCTCTAAACGTTCCCAGCTGAGGAAGAAGGGTATTATCTAGCGAAAGAATCATATATGTGACCATGGATTACAAAACCAGTCATAAGGGACATTTTTTCAAAATTGAGATTTATACATCATATGAAAGCTGAATAAATAAGCTTTTCATTGACGTTTAGTTTGTTTGGATAAGACAGTATTTGGCAGAGATACAACTATTTAAAAATCAGGAATCTGAGGGTGCAAAAAAATCAAAATATTGAGAAAATCACCTTTAAAGTTCTTCAAATAATGTTCTTAACAATGTATATTACTAATCAAAAATTAAGTTTTCATACATTTACAGTAGGAATTTTACAAAATATCTTAATGGAACATGATCTTTACTTAATTTCCTAATGATTTATGCCATAAAATAAAATTCAATAATTTTGACCCATACAATGTATTTTTGGCTATTGCTACAAATAAACCCCAGCGACTTAAGACTGGTTTTGTGGTCCAGGGTCAAATATATATATATATATATATATATATATATATATATATATATATATATATATATATACAGGTATGTGCTAAACAATTAGAATATCGAGGGAAAGTCCATTTATTTCAATAATTTGTTTCAAAAAGTGAAACTTGTATGTTATTTTAGTTCACTACACACCAAGTAAAATATTTCAAGCCTTTATTTGTTTCAATTTTAATAATTATGGATTAAAGATTTTAAAAAAAAACAAATCCAGTATTTCACAAAATTAGAATATCATGACAAAGTTCAACATTGTAGGCTCCCTGTGTCCCAGTCTAGTCAGCTAATTAACACAAAACACCTGCAAAGGTTTCCTCGGCCTTTAAATTGTCTCAGTCTGGCTTAGTAGACTTCAGAATCATGGGGAAGACTGCTGACTTGACGGTTGTGCAGAAGACCATCATTGACACCCTCCATAAGGAGGAAAAGTCTCAAGCTGGATGCTCACAGAGCGCAGTATTGAAGTATATTAACAAAGTGTTAAGAGGAAGGGAAAAATGTGGCCAGAAAAGTTGCACAAGTGACAAGGATGACCGTGGTCTTCAGAGAATTGTCAAGCAAGGGTGGTTCAGAAATCTGGGGGAGCTTCATAAGGAGTGGACTGAGGCTGGTGTCAGTGCATCAAGAACCACCACATACAGACGTCTGCATGACATGAGCTACAGCTGTAGAATTCCCTGCGTCAAGCCACTCCTGAACCATAAACAATGTCAGAAGCGTCTGTGCTGGGCTAAGGAGAAAAAGTACTGGTATGTTGCCCAGTGGTCCCAAGTCCTGTTTTCAGATGAAAGCAAATTTTGCATTTCATTTGGAAATCAAAGTCCCAGAATCTGGAGGAAGACCGGAGAGGCACAAAAGTCAAGCTGCTTAAAGTCCAGTGTGAAGTTTCCACAGTCAGTGATGGTTTGGGGAGCCATGTCATCTGCTGGTGTGGGTCCATTGTCTTTTATCAAGTCCACAGTCAACGCAGCTGTCTACCAGGAAATTTTAGAGCGCTTCATCCTTCCTGCTGCCGACAAGCTTTTTGGAGATGATGATTTTATTTTCCAGCAGGATTTGGCACCTGCCCACAAAGCCAAAACTACCAGTACCTGGTTTAATAGCCATGGAATAACTGTACTTGATTGGCCGGCAAACTCACCTGACTTAAACCCCTTTGAAAATCTATGGGGTATTGTCAAAGGGAAGATGAGGGAACAGAGACCCCGAAATGCAGACGAGCTGAAGGCCAATATCAAAGCAACTTGGGCTACCATAACACCTCAACTGTGTCAAAGGCTGATCGCCTCAATGCCGCGCCACCTTGATGCTGTAATTAGTACAAAAGGAGGCCCAACAAAGTACTGAGGACATAATACAGTACATTAACACACTTTTCAGAAGGCCAACATGTGTTTAAGATCCTTTTTTATTGGTCACATGAAATATTCTAATTTTGTGAAATACTGGATTTGTTTTTTTTTGTTTTTTTGTCTTTAATCCATAATCATCAAAATTGAAACAAATAAAGGCTTGAAATATTTCACTTTGTGTGTAGTGAACTAATATAACATTCAAGTTTCACTATTTGAAACTAATTATTGAAATAAATGGACTTTCCCTCGATATTCAAATTTTTTGGCACATACCTGTGTGTGTGTGTGTCTGTGTGTCTGTGTATATATATATACACAGACGCACACACACACACATTATTATTATTATTATTATTATTATTATTATTTTGACAGAAATTACAGATCATTTTGCTAGATAACACTCTTCTTTCTCGGCTGGGATCGTTTAGAGCAGGGGTGCTCAACCCTGTTCCTGGAGATCGACTTTCCTGCAGAGTTCAGCTTTAACCCTGACCAAACACACCTGAACCAGCTAATTAGGATCTCAAGGAGCACTTGCTAATTACAGACAGGCATGTCTGATTAGAGTTGGAATTAAACTCTGCAGGAAAGTAGATCTCCAGGAACAGGGTTGAGCACCCCTGGTTTAGAGCCATTTGAAGCTGCATTTAGAGTGCATTTTGGAAGTTCAAACTCGCGGGCACCACAGAAGTCCACTATATGGAGAAAATTCCTGAAATGTTTTCCTCAAAAAATATAATTTCTTTACGACTGAAAAAAAGAAAGACATTAACATCTTGAATGGCATACAGGCTGAGTACATTATCTGTACATTTTTATTCTAGAAGTGAACTAATCTTTTATGTTTGATTAACATTAAAGACAGACAGCACAGCAGCAGGCGTATTAGACAGTAGTGAGGTAAGATCCAACCATTTTACTGACTCTGATCTTTGAATCTTTTTCATCCAAATTGTCATGAATCTGGTCGGTGACCTTCGGACTGCTCACCACCAGATGTTGCTCTCGCCTTGTCACATCACACAGACTGTTACACTACACCCCGGACTACGTCTCCCATCACTCATCGCGCTGATTGAGTCAGCACCTGTGGCCAATCAGGCACGCTATATAAGCCCCGGACTTTCCCCCTGTGAGTCACGGATTAGCCTTTTTCACACTTCCGTGTTTCTGGCTTCCGGATTGGCGCTTGCAGGGTAAATGTTTTTCCGGTAACAGCAGCGGCCGTACTGAACAAGAGTAAGTTTGGGAATCAAAGTCTATTTTTACAAAATAGATACTACGATACTATGATATATACCGGTGTTTTACTCAAAAAATAGCAAACATTTATTCAAAAACTTTGTGTCAGCGTCTGGTCATCACAAATACTATGTTTATTTAATTATGAATGTTAGCACTTATAATACAGTACAGTTTTAAGTTTTGCCGTACTGTCTATTTGGTGCTGGCTGTGCATTATGACTCTTCACATCATTTTTTTTCACGATTAATATTGTTATTATTATTATTATGAAAGTAATATTGTATTTTCTACATGCTCTCCTTTGCATTATTAACTTTAGGGTGTAAATGTACGTTGCATAATGTGCCCAGGGATATACATAATAAAATAATATAATACTAAATAAGACATTACTCCGATTAATGGCTTTATTCCTTTTGGATCTGGATTACGTTGTTGTATTGAGTTTATGCATCATCCGGACTCAGAATTGTTTCATTTATTCTTGGGGAAATGTGCATTTGGATATAAACGCTGTCGTAATTGATGTAGTGATTCGAGGGAAATGACTGAGTAAATTGAGAAAATACGCTTAAATATACCGGAGATGGAGAACCGAAACTATAGCCGGCGCTATGTTGCGCATATATTATATTGACGAGTACCGGTCTGAGTGCCCATATAAATTACAAACAAGTAAAATGTTGTTTCTTTGTTGATTATATAACAACTTGGAAAGCAGACAAAAAAGAAAAGGTAAAAGGCATTATTTGAGACAAGAGCATATTAAATATAATAGGCACAGACCTGTAGCGGAACTGACTTTACCCTGCGCTGACATCACTTCCGATTTTTGTGAAAAAGGCTAATTATTGTGGTTTATTATGTAGTTATTTCTGTGGTATTTTCATTGTAGTTATCCAAGCATAGCTTTCTCGCCTGGCCATCTCGTTTTGTGTGTCTCGCCGCCTGCTTCTGGACTTCTCGCTCATTTTTTGGATTTTCCCTTACGCCTTGCCTCCTCCGATTACGTTCGCCCCGGATTGACCCACACCTGCCTCTTGGACTATTCTTGTGTCTCGCTCCATTTATACCTGTTTGCTGTTGTCAACTCTGCCTGTCCGTTCATGTCTTTGTCCCGTCCTATGAATAAAATTGCATATGGATCCGCTCGCCTCTCGTCACACTCCCACCGTTACACAAATGAATAAATGTTTTTTCAAGTAATTTCTTTCATTTCAGCAGAATTGAAATTATTAAAAAGATTATTAAAAGATGAATGAAGGTTGTACAGGTTTGGAATGACATGATGGTGAGTAATTATTGTCAGAAGTTTAACTTTTGGGTGAACTAACCCTTAAATGTTACATGTTAATAGCCAAATTCCACAACACGTCTACTTACCAGACGTTTAGAATATGACTGTTTATGCAATAAAACTGTAATGCAACCATGGCCAAATTTTAAAAAAACAGAAACGATTAATTAATTGTTTTAGGTTATGCAGTCTGTTTCACTGGAAATAGAAATAACATCTCTTTCCAGCCTTTGGGTTGGAGTTGTTAGTTGTTTTGTCACGTGCTTGCTTCCTGACTCAGTATCTTACAACAAATACAAACATTATATTATTAACTGTGTGCTGTTATTATAGGCTATGTATGTATCTTTGCTTTATCAAAGTGATTTTTCCTCATCATACAGACAAAGTTTAAAGTCTCTTTATTTGCCACATTCATGGTTAACCATCATGACAGAAATTCACTAGCTGTCACGTCAGGTGACAAAAAAAGGAACGACTCAGATCAATCGGGAGGTGAACTAACGTTAGGCCTAATCATTTCTCTTTCCAGTATGGACGTCTGTAAAAATAAATTTACATATCACCTCGGTGATAAAACGCATGGATTCGGAAGGCTTATTGTGCTGAATAAATTTTCTCTTGGTAAAAATTTCATTATGTCATTCATACATGATCATTCAAATATGCCAAGTACATATGTGTTAAGTATAAAATAAATAGCAAAATCTCTAACATTGACAAGTTATTGTTGTTATGATATCATCACACTACCCAGGTAGCCAGCAGAATCGGGCCGGTTGCGGCTGAGTGTCGGCTCACTCAGTTATGTGCTGGCAGCGGCTCGCCAGAAGTGAGCCAGCTCTGGCCCAGTAACGGTTGCCAGATTTGGCTAGGCTTTGAATCAGTGTATCTGACCAGATTCTGGTTGAGAAACGACACATTTAGCCGCATTCAGCCCGAATGTGGGCCACAAGTGTTCATCTCAAAAATGTCAAAGTTTTTACTCCTTGCGTTAATATTTGGTCCCCACAATGGAGATTAAACCTGTACAGGCACACACAATTAATTAGGCTCAATTACAAATTTTTACAAAATTTAATTGTCATATTTTTTCAAAAGTTTTTATTACTATTTTAAGTTTTATTTCTATTCATTTTTAGGCTGACCTCAAATGGCCTTTGCTTATCATTTGAAAATGTTCCCTTCATCTAAATTATATGACACTTTCTGACTGTGTGTGATTTTTCTAAACCCCCAAAAAAGAATGGTATCTGGCTGTAACAGAGCTAAAAAATGCTTTCACCAGGTCTCCCCTTTATAACACTATTTTCAGGCTTGATAATCATAATGTGGCCTAATTTAAAAACTGATACCTCAACTTTATTTCATTTTCCAAATAAAATCCAAAAACAAAATTTAGTGAGTAGGATGAGCCAATAAGTGATCCTCTGCTGCCATCTTCTGGTTATGAAATCCGTGAGAGAAAACAACATTATTAATAATAAGTGTTAAGTTATAATAATAATAATAATAATAAAATAAATATAATTCAAGGTATAATGACTTAAATATACATCTCAGATGCTAAAAAAAATAAATAAATAAAATATAAATATAACTTTGACTATTTTACACCTCACGTGCGAAGCCCGAGAAAGAACCAGACACTATATAAGCTGCGGTCCGCTCACATGACGCGCAGAGCCGCACTCCCTTTGACTGAGTGGACATCGCTTGACTGAAGAGCTTTCCTCAGGTAAAGTATTTTTGTGTATGTAAGTGTAAAATTGACGGATTGTCATTTAAATGTACCATATCTAAGCCTACTGTTCACATAGACGAGTCTTTCCATCTTTATTTTCTATGGGCCGCTGACTGTTACCGTTAATACCGTTATCTCTATGACGTCATTTGCGCAGATCTGCTAGGATTGAGAAAAACTCACATTCATGTCGGTCAAGGTAACGTTAGTTAAAAAAATATTCTTTTTACACTTAACAATAATATTTTCACACTTAAGTGTGTCAGAAAGTCTCACAGATTTGAGAGAGCGCACGACACTGACGCACACTGAACGCGCGCGCTCTTTCTCTCTCTCTCTCTACGTGTGTGAGCGAGCGAAAGACAGAAAGACTCACAAGCCAATGTAGCCTATCCTTATCATAATAATAATAATAGTAATAATTTTTGTTTTTATTATTAACAAAGAATTACAATAAAAGTAAAGGATTTAGGCCTGTGTATACAGCAGGGAAGAAAAAAAAAGTCATATTCAAGTAAAATAATTATATATTTAATAATGAAAATATTCATTCTTTTTTCTTTCTTTTTTTGGGTTGTCATCCGATTGGTGTAAGTGATCAATCTAGTCATTCTGCATCTTGGAATTGCCATGTTCAACACACTGGTTAGTCAATAATCATTTATTAAAAATCAGTACATTTCAATTTGTACAGATATATGATTCTTTTTTTTCCCTCCCCTTTGTTTTTGTGTCAGTAGCTGCTGCACCCCAGATGCTCCACAGCATTGAGCGTCTTTGGCTTTGTAAGTATATTTTTTTTTCAGCTGACTGTCAAACACATTCACAATATTTGTATGCAGCAGTTTTAATTCATGTATTCATTAGTGGTTAGTGAAATGTAATTATTTAATTACACAACACACTATGCGAATAGTGTAATGTGCCTTCCTGCTATACTAATTTTAATCTTTTTGTGATTTATTTTTTATATTTTTGTCAGATTTGTCAAGATCATCTGAAAAGAGTGCGTCTGTGCCATGTAAGTAATTGAATGTTATTTTGCTATAGAGCAGAGGAGTAAATGTATGTTTTCTTTTAGGAAATTAAAATAGGCCATAATATCTTAAGATTAATTTTGTTGTTCTGATTGAGTCAGGGTGTTGTGAGTGGTCAAGTATAGGGCTAAAATTAATATTATTAATTTTACTGACATTTTACATGTAACGTTTTGAATACTCTATTACTCATATAGCTGTAAACTGCACCATTTCACAGGCTGTGAAATTCGCCAAAGAGTGCATTGCAAAGTAGTGCAGGGTACCCAAACTTTTATAAGACTTTTTCTCTTTTTTTTTTTTTGTCATTTTTAAACTGTAAAATTGTATTAGTTTAAAATCAAATCTACAACATAATAAAGTCTGCAAAAAGTGAAAAAGTGGTCTAAATACTTTTTAAAATGACTAACCACATAAAGTGGTATTTTTTTTTTCTCTATCTTCTTCCTAGCTGGTCTTTATGCTAAGCTTCATGTTTAAACAGGCAAACTTGCGCCACATACACAAGACTGAATGTTTTTTTTATATATATTCTGCAAATACTGCAGTTTGCTGGATGGAGAACCCGAGAAGTTTATAAACAGATGGCATGGTGGAAGAAGCGAGCAGGCCCTACAACAACAACAACAAAAAAAAATCTTTCTGAGGTATGCTACAGATGTTGTTAACATTTACCATTGAGATCACATGAGATCTGACTAACTATGTGTCAATATGTGTCCCCATCTTTATGTCTCTCCTTTATTTATTCTGTCCCTCTTTTAGGATAAACTTGAGGTCCTGAGGGGAGTTTCTATTGTGCTTTTATACATTTGTTGATGTTACTTTTTCAATAATAAATTCAAATAAAGTTTTCTTATACAGTATTTATATGGTGTCATTCTTACTTGGGATAGGGTGAGGGGGGAGGTACATGTGTATGTGATATTTGTGGAAATAACATTGTTAAAAAAAACTGGAGGAAGTCTTTAATAATACGTTTTTGTAGTTTTTAGCGAACCAATTAATTAGGCTACATAGGCTACTTTAGCAAACCAGCTAATATTGCTTTGGACAGTTTTGTTGTTCTTATTAATTAAATAAATATAGGTCTGTATTTCATATACATTTCCATTTGGAATCCAGACTCAGGCCAGTACCGGCTAATTGTATAATCTATGCTGGCGTGATTGTGGCCCGATGACGGCAGTGTCGGTCCAGTTTCGGCACCCGGACTCGGGCCAGCGTACTCGGGCCGAGTCATTTCTTCCGGCTTGCCGGATTCGGGCCGTTATTGGGCCAGATCATTTTGGCTACCTGGGTAACTACCTACCCAAATTCTTAATAATATGCACATTATAACAATTATCTACACGGCTAATCTCTACATTACGCCTCTTGAAAGTCCTGATAAATTAACATCATAGGAAAACTCAGGATACCAATCTAAATGTATGGCATATTGCAGACGATTGTCATCTACAATATACCATACATTTAGATTGATATCCAGAGACAGAAAGTATCTAAGTAATCAAAGATATTTTCAAAAACAAAAGGATTTACCATCAAGTGATCGAACCACCACAAACCAAGTTTTTAGTTTCTGAGAGATTCCAGAGATTTTGGTTTCATTGGGCGGAGCTTATCCTGGATATGCGCATGAAGTGGATTATTATTATTTAATTTATTTATTCAAAGGATAAATGCCTAAACTGTTGTTTGTCGTTTCGTAACAGTTTATAATGTTTTATTTTTTTTATAATCGTCATTTTGTGCAGTACGTCCATTTTCGTGTAATTTAACCCGTTGCAAACCGTGTAGCAAACAACTTGATTGACAGGCGATTAAAAAAAGATGATCGGTTCAGTTTAAAAATGTTTAAATATTTCACTGTTTTTTATTTTGGAAATATGAAAAAAATGAAAAGGTTTGGAACAATATAAATAAAATATTGGTTTATTTAACTAAAACAGTGATATATTTAGCTGACAAAATATAAACATTGTAAACCATGGTAATCAATAAAGCTAACATGTAATATAAGAAAATAAACCACACAGACTTACCATTTCTTTTGATGTGTGCTGCTCTCTGGTCGAGGATTTGGTTGATTTTGTGCTCATGGCCATTCACAAATGCTAATCAAATTAACACAATTTGAATATATATATAAAAAAAATACTTTTATTATTGTTGTTATACTATTTTTTTAAATAAATATTTTAATGAGTAATAATTCCAATATTATGTCCTATTAAATTATTAAAAGCATATACAGTGGGGAAAATAGTTATTTGATCCCCTGCTGATTTTGTGCGTTTGCCCACTGACAAAGAAATGATCAGTGTATAATTTTAATGGTAGGTTTATTTGAACAGTGAGAGACGGAATAACAACAAAAAAAATCCAGAAAAACGCATTTAAAAAAAGTTATGAATTGATTTGCATTTTAATGAGTGAAATAAGTATTCGATCCCCTATCAATCAGCAAGATTTCTGGCTCCCAGGTGTCTTTTATACAGGTATTGAGCTGAGATTAGGAGCACTCTTTTAAAGGGTCTTTTTTGTTACTTGTATAAAATACACCTGTCCACAGTAGCAATCAATCAATCAGATTCCAAACTCTCCACCATGTCCAAGACCAAAGAGCTGTCCAAGGATGTTAGGGATAAGATTGTAGACCTACACAAGGCTGGAATGGGCTACAAGACCATCGCCAAGCAGCTTGGTAAGAAGGTGACAACAGTTGGTGCGATTATTCACAAATGGAAGAAACACTTAATAACTGTCAATATATTCAAATTCAATTCAATTCAATTCAATTCAATTCAATTCAAATTTATTTGTATTGCACTTTTCACTATACATATTGTTGCAAAGCAATTTACACCAAACTGACATTTTTACAATATATGTAGTAGTAGCTTGATGTACATATGGCAGAGATGTGTGGTAAAGATCAATTAATGACGTAATAAAACATACAAAGAACACTATAAATTAGTAGCAGAATTCGATAGTGCTGTATGTTGTTTCAGGGTTGGTATCATCTGAAGTCCTCTGTGGGGTTGGCATCATCTCTTCTTAAGTGTTCTGGATCCAGACTGGAGCTTGTGAATTCCTAGTTACCACGGGATGTCAATCCCATGGCAAAAACAGAGAACAAATAGGAACATAATTAGCGTAGCTGCTGTTCAAACTAAGAAAAGAAAGATTTGTTAAACCAGAGCTAAATATTAATAATGAACATTTGATCAGATATAACTGCAGGAAAAGTTTATGAGATGCATTATTTGAATGCTTGGCTAAAAAGATGTGTCTTTAATCTAGATTTAAACAGAGAGAGTGTGTCTGAACCCCAAACGTTATCAGGAAGGCTGTTCCAGAGTTTGGGAGCCAAATGTGAAAAAGCTCTACCTCCTTTAGTGGACTTTGCTATCCTAGGTACTACCAACAGTCCAGAGTTTTGCGACGTTAGGGAGCATGATGGATTGTAGCGTGGTAGAAGACTAGTTAGGTACGCAGGAACTAAACCCTTAAGTGCCTTATAGGTAAGAAGTACTATTTTATATTAAGAGCTAAATTCACGTGTTTGTGAGCTGTTTCATGTAAAACTGAAAGCGTTGCGTCTGTCCTCATTAAGTGATGTTTTATTAACAAATTTTGGGAGAAGCTTGCACAGATAATTAACACGGCCAATTCACCATCAGCAATCAGACTCCTTGTCTAAGCACCACAAGAGAGAATCCCTATAAATAGCCAAGCAGTCCTACCTTCATTATCTCTAGTCTTTTAAGCATTCACTCACCCAATCGCTGGAAAATAGATGCCCGCCGTTCCCCCTCTTTACCCTTCTCTTTCAGCCATCCCAGGAGACATCCGCAGCGCGAGCATGCCTCCGCTAGCAGTCCCGGCAGCCACATTTCCTCCTCTTCAGACCCGCTCTCCTTTCTCACTAGCCTCAGCCATGCCACTACCAGTCCCTCCAAACGCTCTAGAGCTGGAACTGCCCCCTGTACCCAACTCCATCAGGACCGAGATTCTGGCAGGTGCAGACATGGACCTTTTTTTCCCTTTTGTGTCCAATTTTACTCTCACCTGCTGATCGCCAAATCCACTGCGGCGAATTTTCAGTCACTCTTAAAAATTCAGCGCACAACCTGTCACGTATATTGTCATTCGCCGGATTCACCATTGCCTTCACCCGCTACACAGAAGTCATCTGTGCCGCTTTTCCCCACAGGAGACGTGAACTCAGCGACTATCATGAACTCACGCTATCATACGGAGGTTCCCACTTTTACACTTACCATTACTTGTTTGCCGCCAAATGCGCCATCCGGATAGCCCAGTGGGACCAGGGTCCTTATTATGGGGCTCTGGACACCAAACTCCATAGCCCAGTGTTTCTGGGCTGCCATAATATCTCTTGCGCAGTTTGCCGTTCATTTTCTCACTCCACCATCAGCTGCTCTTTCATCAATCCATCCATTCCTCCCTGCCCCGAATCCACCAGCTATGTCCCGTGCCTTATGGATACCCCAGCCACTCCCACTCCCACATTTTGCCGCCAACCATCTTCCTCTGACAGCCAGATCTGCACCTGCTTTAATAGCAGCAGATGCACAAGACAACACTGCCGGTTCATGCACGTTTGCAATTTTTGTGGCAGTGTTCATGCCCGTCTGATTTGCCTGCAGAATTGCTTCATCACCCTGACTCTCATTTTACAGATTATGTTCTTTCAGGTCTTTCACACGGCTTCCACCCCAGTGTCGAAAACTCTCCCCTCCCAAATGCCTCATCTCCAGTCCACTCTCGCCGAACCCGAAACAGTTGACCTCCTCGTCAAAAAATAAATAGATGCAAAATTCATGATCTGTCCATTTTCCGTCAGCCCCATTGGTGTAGCCACCAGAAAATTTTCAGGCAAAAAACGTCTCATAATCGATCTCTCATCCCCACATAATTCCCCGTTCCCGAGCATTAACAGCCTCATTCCGCTCAAAGAATTCTCTCTCCACTATCATGACATTGACCAAGCATATCACCCTGATTAAAGATGCAGATCATGGCACTTGGCTGGCCAAAGTCGACATTACCTCCGCCTTTAAAGTAATGCCCATCCACCCACTTATTCGGCATCCGCTGGCAGAATAAATTCTACTTCACCGTCCGCCTCACATTCGGTTGCAGAAGCAGCCCTAAAATTTTTGACACGTTGTCAGAGGAAATTTGCTGGATCCTTTCCAATAATTACGACATACCCTGTTTGGTTCACCTTTTAGACGATTTCTTAATCATTTCGCCCCCAGACTCTGTCCCAGCCGCGCACCTCTTCACAACCCAAAAGCTTTTTTCAGAGCTCAGGATTCCCCTCGCCCAAGACAAAACCGAGAGTCCTAGCACTTCCATCAAATTTTTGGGCATCAACTTGGATTCCCAAAAATTCCTGGCCTCCCTACCCAAAGAAAAAATTGACAGGATGGTTCTGATAGCCTCCACTCTGTTAACCAACTCTAGCTGTTCCAAACGCGAGCTGTTATCTCTGAATTTCATGATGCGCATCATCCTGCAAGGCCGCCCCTTCATCTCCCATCTCCTCTCCCTCGCGTCCTCCACCAGCGCACTAGAGGACCACATATCCCTAACTGATTCGTGCCGCAACAAGCTCAGTCTATGGATATCTTTCTTCTACAGCAAACTGATTTCTTCCCCAATCGATATCCAATTATATACCGATGCTACCCCCTCCATCGGTTTCGGAGGTTTTCTGGGGCCGCTGGTTCGCTTCCACATGGCCCCCCCAGCTGGCACATTTGCCACAGCAGCTATCATCCTCAGCGCTATTCGAACTTATCAGTTAGTGGCCGCAGCCTCCCTATGGGGCAAAGAGTGGTCCGCCACCAGCATCATCGTCCACTACAACAACGAAGCTACCATGCACTGCATTAACAAAGGTCGTTCCCATTCCCTCGCATTAATGCCTTTGTTAAGACGCTTGATTTGGATTTCGGCTTGTGACCAATTTAGTATAACTGCAAAACACATTCACGGGTCAAAAAACCAAATGCTGAGCTAACTCTCTCTCTCGTTTTGCCTTCCAGAAATTCAGATTGCTGGCACCAGAGGCGGACCTGCTCCCAACCCCAGTTCCCCCTTATTCAGAACTGATATTCCTGTAAACCACCCTCTGAGACCTCTCCTCAAAGCCTCCATTAACTCTGTCTTCCCTAGGATCCTCCAATCTTACCTTACAGCATGGAAATGTTTTAAAACATTCCACTCTGCTTATAGTTTACCATTCCCTGATTTTCCACTGCTCTCTATCACCTCATTTATCTCCCATCTCAACATCAACAAAAACCTCCAAATCAGCTCCATTAAAGGATACCTAAGCGGAATCCAGTTTTTCCACAAACTGTTATACAGCTCGCCTTCACCCCATATAACCAATTCACAGACCTCCCTTCTAATCAAAGGTATCCAAAAAACCCATCCCAACCGCCCAAACCCCAGGCAACCTATAACTTTAAAAATCTTGACCAAATGCATCTCCACCCTCTGTAAAGGTTACCATTCCATCCACACTGCCCGCACATTAGACGCCATGTTTATCCTGGCTTCCTTCGGTTTCCTCAAATGCTCTGAGCTTGCCATTACATCTGGCTTTAACCCAGCCATCCACCCAACTATCTCCGATCTAGCAGTGCTAGACGACAAAACCATCTCTTACTTCAAAAAACAAAGACGGACCAAACAAAGAAAGGCCACTTCATTTATATTTTTAACCTCCAATCGCCCATCCAACCATTCCAAGCCCTCCTAGCCTTCCTCCAGCTCTAGAAATCCAAATCCAAACTCCCTTCCGACCCCCTTTTTACAGACAACTTCAACTGCCCCGCCACTCGCTTCTGGTTCCAAAAGCACCTTAAGTGCGTCTTGCTCCTCTCTGGTATCCAAGTTGACAACTTTTCCAGCCATTCATTCCGAATAGGCGCAGCACCCACAGCGGCCCAAAAAGCCTCTCCCAGCAACAGATCCAACCACTTTGTCGCTGGTCTTTCAAGAGATATATCCGGTCAGATCGCTCCCTCATCAAGGAAGCCCACCGAACCCTAGTCGGCCAACCCGTTTAATGCCAGTCCATTCCTGTCCATTTGATCTCCAGATCCTCCACACCAACCCCTTTTAATTTCCCTTCCGCAACGACACATCCCCGCTTCGACCATCCCCTCAGCATCCCACTCCAGTAGAAGCCTCTCGCCTTCTTTCCCACACTGCCGCAGCAGTGCCCTCTCCCGCAGGAGCTCCATTCACAGTTTCCCAATGCCGCAGCAGCGTCCCCCTCCCGCTGGAGCCCCTTCCTTATCTCCCTACTGCCGCAGCAGTGCCCGCCCCTGCAGGAGCTCCATTCACAGTTTCCCACTGCTGCAGCAGCTCCCGCTCCTGCCGGAGCCCCTTCCTTATCTCCCTACTCCTTATCTCCCATGAGCCTCATTCATAGTGCCCCAATGCCACAACACTGCTGCTCCCGCAGGAGCCTTTTTCTATATTCTACCGCAGTGCCTGCAGGGGCTCCTCCCGTATCTTCGCCCATGCCCCCAATGACCGCTACTACGTCCAGCATCCCTTCAGCCCAAGCTAGGCAAATTTTGGGGGGGTTATCTGGCTGCTGTCCTGCGATTATTAGCATTTTGGGGGAGCGCTTATTAGGTTCGGGGTCAAATGCCGAGCTCGGACCCCTCTCCCGGACAGCACGCTAAATACGCACAACTTTTACTCAGTTTATTGTCTGTGGGCGCGAACTCGTGAAGTGATGTTTTATTAACAAATTTCGGGAGAAGCTCGCACAGATAATTAACGCCGCCAATACACCATCAGCAATCACACTCCCTATCCGAGCACCACAAGAGAGAATCCATATAAATAGCCAAGCAGTCTTACCTTCATTATCTCTAGCTTGGAGCCCTCTCCCCAGGCAGGGGGGAGAGCCCCAGGCTCAGGGATGACAGCACACGAAATACACATAACTTTTACTCAGTTTATTGTCTGTGGGCACAAACTCGTGAAACATCTTTATTTGGTCGTGTTAAGGACTTGTAAATAAAACACTCCAGCGATTGAACACAATAATAGTAAAAGAACATATTAAACAGGTAAAATGAGCTTGTCAGATATTCTGTGTATGCAATGCAGTGAGTCGCGGCTCATTGCTCTCCGTCCGTGCTCACAAAACTACATCATTGGCAGCTTTTAAAGGCTTTTAAATAAAAACCCTCCAGTGATAGAACACAATAATAATAGAATAACATAACATAACATAACATAGGGGAAAACAAGTTCTTATAAATGCCTGTGACATATTTTGTCTTAAACTTGCAGAGCAACACATCACGGCTCGCTGCGCTCCATTCGTGCTGACTAATCCACATTATTTACAGCTGTTTTAAAGGCTTTTAAATAAAAACACTCCAGCGATAGCACACAATAATAATAGAAGAACATATTAAATAGGTAAAATGGCTATTTTTGAAATATTCTGTGTTTAAATGCACAGCAACGTGTTGCGGCTCGGATGTTCGCACCCCGGAACGCATCCATCCTCGCTTCTCTCAAGAAGAAAGACTTCTCTCGGACAAACACAGGCGAGATTATATGAAAATATATGATATCTTGCCTTCTCTTTCTGCATCTAAACACCTAAAAACATAAAACCTGCCCTGTTATACTATTTTTTTTTTCCAAATAGAAAAAAATAGTGGCAATTTAATCTTAATGTGGTTCAGAGATTAAGGGCATAATGCTAATGCTGTCCAAAAGAGGGAGCCACAGGATAGCTAATCATTCAAGATCTCAACTCAAAACTTTGATAACGTTTCATTTAGGTGACTAACAAATGCATATAAATTAATTATATTTTCATAACCTTTAATAAAGCCCAATATAGTAAGTATGCAAAAAAACTGTAATCTCCTAAATACTGATAGGCCATTACTTTTTTTTAACTTAATTTTAATGGTATTGACAATATATTTTTCAAGTTGTCAGTCATAACTGAATGTACATCCAAGTGAAGAAGGGGCACTATATTAGTAATCTATTTTCATATTGTGCATATAATAGTACTTACATATGGACTCATAATTTACTTGAAAACAGACATGTCCATTGAATAGCTAGATCATCTACAGAAGCCATTGTGTTAGGATTCCAATGATCGCCTTGAGTTAAACCGCATTGTTTTAGTTACCTTCTGTGTCGTTGCCCACAGCGCTTCGGTGACAGGACTTTGAAATAGCAAACAGAGAAAACAGTAATAGACATGACTTATTTCGCATCCAGCTAGCCAACTCGGTTGAAGCTGTTGTTGTAGCCTGGTAGGTGGTCCAGCTCAAGAATGCCGGACATACAAGTACTCTGGCTGTTTTGCCCCAAGGGGCCGAGGCTGGCTCTGCCAAGCCAACATCAAAGTTAGTTCACTAACTTTAGCTTCTAGTTATTATTATTATTATGTTCACTTTGCAGAGCGAACATATTGTTATTGTTATTTTTCTTAGACAAAAAAGGGCTTTAATTCCACAATCCCCAAACTTGGCAGAGACCTGGGCCCTGATGGGTACTTTGTTGCTATATCTTTTTAGACTGATCAGACTTACGTTTTTTTTATTATTAATGTCTAAATATGAAAAATTTCCCATGAATTTACATTGGCTGAAAAAATGCCCCCTTCTAGAGGAGCAATACCACTCTAGAAGGCAGAGGCAGTTAACTCCTTACACTTACTTTTACTTTGAAATCGGTTAAAAATACAAATAAATACATGAATTTAATTCATACTGACAAGCTACACAGACATGTCTGATCATTATCAGGTCCAGGGCTCATGAATGTGGACTGTCTGGCCAAAGAACAGTGTAAAAGATCAAAGATCTGTGACCGCTTTGATCAGTGAGTGAGCTCCGTCCGTGCTCACTGATCTACAGCATTTGCACGTCTTTTCATGTATTTTACACGAAAATATTCCAGCGGTTGTATATAATCCACCCCTTAGAACACATTAAGAGCTAAATTCAGGTGTTTGTGAGCTGTTTCATGTAAAACTGAAAGCGTTGCATCGATCGCGTGATCACTGCAGCGTCCTCATTACACATCTTTATTTGGACGTGTTAAAGCCCTTTAAATGCAAACACTCCAGTGATAGCACACAATAATAGTACAAGAACATATTAAACAGGTAAAATGAGCTTGTCAGATATTCTGTATGTGCAATGCAATGAGTCGCGGCTCGCTGCTCTCCGTCCGTGCTCACAAAACTACATCATTTGCAGCTTTTAAAAGCTTTTAAATAAAAACACTCCAGCGATAGAACACATTAATAATAGAAGAACATAATAAAAAGGGAGAAATGAGTTCTTATACATGCCTGTGACATATTTTGTCTTAACTTGCAGAGCAAGTCTCGGCTCGCTGCGTTTATGCCTCATGTGAACATAAACTGTTGAGAAATAATTTGGAGGTGGATAATTATGATCATTATTTCAGCATTAAAGCGACTGCATTCACCAGCTGCTTTCTGTCTTCAATGTTAATGTTATATGTATGTATTTATTTATTGCTGTAACAAGAATTAATATTTAATGAAAACTATGCAATGTTATTTTAGGTTTCTTTCATTTCTGCATCTACACACCTACAAACCTAAAACCTGCTTTGTTATAATATTGTTTGCAAATGCAATGTCATTTTAGGATTCTTCCCTTTCTGCATCTAAACACCTAAAAACACCTAAAAACATAAAACCTGCCCTGTTATACTATTTTTTTTTTTTTTTTTTCAAATAGAAAAAAGAGTGGCAATTTAATCTTAATGTGGTTCTGAGATTAAAGGCATAATGCTAATGCTGTCCACACGAGGGAACCACAGGATAGCTAATCATTCAAGAGCTCAGTTCAAGACTTGAAAATGTTTCATTTAGGTGACAAAATAAAAAAAATGCATATAATGCATATAACTCATTATTTTTTTCATAATCTTAAGTAAAGCCAAATATATTAAGTATGCTGTAATCTCAATAAACTGTAACCTCTTAAATGCTGATAGTACATTACTTTTTTTTTTTTTAGCTTAATTTTAATGGTATTGACCATATGTTTCTCAAGTTGTCAGACATAACTGAATGTATGTCCAAGTGAAGAAGGGACACTATATTATTCATCTATTTTCATATTGTGCATATAATAGTACTCACATAAGGACTCATAATTTACTTGAAAACAGACATGTCCATTAAATAACTACATCATCTAGATTAGGAATTTAAAGATATATCATGTGGGCTGTATGTACCTATGTGATAGTGTGGTTCTGCGTTTCTAGCCAGCTAACAGGTGTTATATCATGCAGGAATGTGCTGTTATGAGATGTCCACAAGCAATTTATCAACTTCATTGATGTTAATCCACATACGGTGACCAGACCATGTTAGATGTGACTGTTAATAAACCTGCTCCAGTGAATTGAAGTGGCAAGTGTCCTGGTCTTTCTTATACACAAAGCAGAGTGGAGTAACAGCGGCCGAAAACAGACCAGTTACACACACAAAGGAGATTGTTGTAATTTATAAAATGTAAGTTATAATCATATATTCAGATGTACTTCAGACTTACAACTATCTATTGTGAGTTACATTTATAAATTCAGAATTTTTAAATAACATTTTTTATTTTATTTTTTCACACACAGAGGTATTGTCACGTGTTCTTTGTGTTTTGGTTCCATTTTCCCTGTTCTCCTGCCTTCTTTTTCTGTTCCTCATGTGTTGCTATGGTTTTTGATTAATTACTCTGCACCTGCCATTGATTTGCTCTTGTTTTTTCAGATATTTAAACTCCGTTCTGTTCAGTCTTTGTCATTATTTAGTTGTGTGTACTCCCTATCAGCCTGTCTTTTCAGTTATTATTAAAGTCCTATTGTTTAAAATGCCATTCTCCAATTATCATCTTCCTGCCTGCTACACACACCATGACAGGTATAAATATTATACTGTGATCAAGAACAGCACCAGTACTGGTATTCAGATCATGATCAGTATCTGCTGATACATCCCTAGTTAGGGAGCTAGAGAATGTATGTGAAAAGTTCCAAAACCACACAAAAATCATGTAAAATTCTCAACTATCGCAGCTGACATGCAGAAATATTAAAATATTCTGGAACAGTGAAGTGAGGCTGTGATATGTCTGTTTGCCATTCTGGTAAATTTCAGCACTCTATGCACCACTAATGTGAACTGCAGTGAAGTGTATGCCACTGCCTTAAATCACCAGTTGGTTATTTAAACAACTTTTTTTTTTTTTTTTTTTTTTTTTTTTTTTTTTTAATATTACTAATGATATTATTTTTCGGAAAATACCTTTCTTTCCTAGCTACAAGTCAAGATTTTCTATCTTGTATCTTTCTGTGCATCTCTGTAAAGTTTTAGGGTCAGTTTTACTAACAGCTTGTGCCAGCGCAAACCGTCTTTTGGCGTTAAAATAGTACTGTCAGGATTTACTAAAGATGCACAGTGAAGAATTAGTGCTGAAAAGGCATGGACAGTTATTTTTGTGCCTGACCTTATTAAATATGCATTTGTGTGTGTTTCCCTTTCAGACGCAAAATTTATGGGAGGATATAGCGTTTTACTAACTTTTCTGCTCATCAAACTATTTGTACCATTATTTAAGGTAATTTGTGCTGCTCTTGGTAGACTGCGCTGGTCATTATGGAAATAATCTGGCTGCGTCTGTGTTCTTTAATGTGTGCATTGTTAGTAAATCGCACACAGAACTTTTTCCCTCCTATTGACACTTTTTATGAAATTGTGCTCTAATGCTAATTTGCCGTTTAGTAAAACTAACCCTTAAACTTCAAACTCTGCATACTTTTTTTTGTATTTAATTTATATTTACTTATTTGTTTAATATTTCTGGTCCTAGACTTTTCTGTTAAAAATAAGAAAATAGTAACTGTAAATGTAGAATGACAAAAAACAAAATTGTAAGTAATTTACAGAAAAAAAGAAAAAATACTGACTTATTTTCCATGGCCAAAAACAGTACTTTAGCCCTAGCTTTTATTTAAACTGCACAAGCTTGCACAAAAAGAATAATGCTTTGTGCTTGACCATCCAGGATTGTGATTATCAGTTTCAATACCACATTATTTCCATCTCAGTTAAGTGTGTTTGCACAGCAGTACAGCTGAATGCAAAGTAGGCACTATAACAGACTGCTTTCTTTAGATTATAGCTTTCTATTTGCCATTTTATTATTCGCTGTAAATTTGACTTTACTTGGAAATGAAGGCAAACTATTTTTTGAATTGACATAGCTTATAAATAACTGTATAGATAACTTGTGAATTTATTTTGTTAACTGAAAAATGTCAATATGACATTGACGAGCTGAAAATAGTTCAGCCACCTTGGAGATTTAAGAACGTTTCACTAAATAAATGAAGTTAAATAGAGGTTTCAAATGTTGAATATTCTTTACTTATTCTCAGTCACTACTCTGCTGACTCCCAGAGTGCACAGCAACATGAATAAATCATGGTATTCATACATTTCAGTTGTACTGACGATTTAACATTCAAGTCAACTTTGAAAAATTAGTAAATACAACAAAAGTGAATGACAACTGCAGAATTGGGTGAAATTAGTTCAAATTCTATTAAGATTCTTCATTAGTGAATAACTATAGGCGGACTTTCACTTTTATGCATGGGGGAGCACCCACTAGCAGACGAACCAGCAGCAGATTTTTTACATATGTTTTATATTTGTAATGCCTAGCCAGCAGAGGGAGCCATCACCCGAATACTGACTGCACGCTCCCTCTGCTGCTTCTACTGCCACTTCCTGTTTGGCAGTACTTAAGGACTCACCATGTGCTCACACCTTCGCGAAGTATTGCCAGTTTACCTGCCTTACCGAGCGTTTTCTGATTATCCTGATTTGTTTACACGTGTATGATTCTGCTTTGTTTTCTGACTACCGTTTTCTTGGATTTCCCCTATTGGATTGTTTGCCTGTGTGGACTGATATTACGGTTTGACATTATTGCCTGGTTTCTCACTACGTTTATCGGATTACCCCTGGACTGTCGAAAGATCGGACTGCTTTCTGGTTACCGACCCACTGCCTGGTTACACGTGTATGTTTTCTGTGCTTTGCAATAAACTTCCGCATATGGATTCTAACGCCGCCTCAGCGTCCTCGTTACAATATTCATATACTTATGTAACATAATTTATGTAACATATTCTACATTAACATACATTCAGAATTAACAATGACTGCTGTACAAAGAGTAAAAAAAATAAAAAAAAATTAGACTACCTAATGCAGAGAATAGCCTTGCTGCCATAGTCGGTGTACTGCAACGCCGGTTACGTCACTTGCCCACCGCGGCACCGACCACGACCGTAGTTTTGATTTTTTTTTTTTAATAGTAACAAAATATTATTTAGTTCAGTTGGAGAACAGACACTACAAATAAAACGAACGTGACTGCTTAATGCAGAGTGCCGAACGACAGTCGCATCGCAGATCAGATTTCAGATTTTATTTATCGGAGAGCAGAGTGACGTCAGGCGAGACAGACAAGATGTTTGGCAATGTTTTTTTTTTTATTTTGAAAAGCCTGTTGACTTTTGCCGTTTATCTATGGTGGTTTTTCAAAGGTTTTTTGAACATTCGTGTCTTATTTATTTGGTTCTACTGTTTGCAGATTTTTATTTTGTGTAATTTCTTTCTTATTCGTTTTGCTAAAAACGTAGAATGTTTATTAAATTTATTTGGTTCCATGGTGTTTACCGATTTAATATACTAGGCTATTTAAAATTTATGTAGGCCTAGCTATTAAAGTTATTTGTCATTTTATATTAAGCATATAGCATGGTGTAAGCTATTTTTATTCGTTTTGTTAATAAAAGCTCCATGATTCATTTATAGGTTAAGTGAGTTTAAAGTTGAATTTTATTGTTGCTTGAGTGTATTACGCCCCGTGTCTAGGGTACGTTAAGGGCATAATAAAGAGAACGGTTGTGGTGCTGGATTCCCAAATCACTCTGGTCAGGGACCAAACAAGCACACCAGTTAAATACAAAATTGTGATGTTTATTAGAGATTAGACATGAAACATAGAGAGCATCTATTCGGGGTGGCCACAGGCCAACATAACAAACAAAAGGAACCTAGAAAGGAAAAAAGAAAAACTAAGTAACCTAATTACACTGGAAAAAAAAATAAAATACAGCCAGCTTACGTAACTGCCTAACCCAAAACAAAGCCCAACAGATTTACACAAAAGAAAAAGGCAGGACACCCCTTTGCTCTGTTTCACGAGGTGTGCTATAACTTTAGCAAGGAATAAAAAGCTAACTTGTAGCCACAAGACATTAGTGTTAAACACTGGTTTGGCTGCCGACCGGAGCTCTGAACCCGAACACGTTCGCACCAACAATGAGCTCGCCAGCTGCTTGCAACCGGCTTCCTTAAAAAAGACCCTGCCTTAATCGAGCGACCAATAATACGCCAACACCCCAGCGTCATTCAACCTATGAGAAAAAAGAGAGAATAAAAGCAACACAGTGCAATGCAGGAAAATATCAAAAAGAAACGATCATTCTCATAACAGAGTGGGATTCAAGCAATTGACGCCGAATTGTCGCTAATTTAAAATTGAAAGTAAATGTGCACTGCGTTTTAGCTATTTAAAAGTGAAGGAAAGCGAGTGAAGCAAAGGAAATTGAAGATATGTGCCATTGAAGTTCAGAGCCAGTTTCCTACTTTCCTCACAACTGAGAAACTTGTTTCTGATATAGGCAAACGGTTAACTTGAAAAAACGGGAAAATAACGAAAAGAGAGTCCTCTGTATCAAGACAAGCTGAGAATCATGAGTCGCGACTCAGGAGGATATGGGGCTTAAATTGAAATTAATTTACCCAAAATGTACTTATTCTATCCACTAAAACAGGAAGATAATATAAATAAAATTTAAAAAAAAAATGAATTCTATGATTTTTTTTTTTTTTTTTTTTTTTTTTTTTTTTTCATAGCTCAGACAAAATCTTGATTGGCTTTCATCAGCCCCCCCTAAACTCCGCCTATGTGAATAACTACACAGGAATAAATGACTGATGCACTATTAACATTCTATTAACTACTATTAACTAACAAGAAACTCTGATTAACGAATCAGTAAGTGATAGTGCACAGTTGAAAGTAGTAGTTCACTGTTAGCTAATCAGTAACTACTATTTTTTCATATCTCCCAAAGAACTACTATGTACAGGTTCATAATTAATGTGAATGATGCAAAATTTATCATTAATTCTGAAGTAAAGATCATGGTAACCCACTAGTAATGACTCTATACTTCAGAAGGAATTACAAATTTTTTGGATCCGTATTCTAAAGTGAAGATCATGGTAACCCCTTTGTAATAACTGAAATCACTGTAAGCTATTGAGGTATATGTAAGGTTTTGGATAGTAATGACTCAAGTGTTACTACATCCTTCTAAAGGAATTACTAATTATTTGGATCCGTATTCTAAAGTGAAGATCATGGTAACCCACTAGTAACGACTAAAGTGTTACTTACTGATTTGTTAATCAGAGTTTCTTGTTAGTTAATAGTAGTTACTAGAATGTTAATAGTGCATTAGTC
>NW_026127311.1:0-25246 GCF_022985175.1 Labeo rohita | reverse complement strand
GATATTACTATAGAGGGCACTCTCTGTCTTTATGTAATGCCCAATTCAACTAATCTGAGATATTATAGGAATTAATATAATGTTTATTTTTCTTACATTTGAAGTAATGAAACATTGAACATGAAACAAACCTTTCTGATGTAGGTTTAACAGAACTGTTCTTACAGAATGTTTAATGTGTAATAACATAAAATGTATTAATCTGTAGTGTAAAGAAAACAATAAAAAAAAAAACAAACATGTTACATACACATTTGTCATTTCTGTTTCTGTTTCAGTTTAACTAACAGAACAATCACTCAGTGTTGGTAATGTTGATGTAAACATCATTATATAAGCAACTAATAATAACATGAAAAAAAAAAA
Source organism: Labeo rohita (assembly GCF_022985175.1). Classification (NCBI taxonomy): domain Eukaryota; kingdom Metazoa; phylum Chordata; class Actinopteri; order Cypriniformes; family Cyprinidae; genus Labeo; species Labeo rohita. The sequence goes on along the minus strand of NW_026127311.1, from coordinate 24,880 downwards.
TGTAAGAATGCAGTTCAAATTGGATTTTGCCCTCATTAAATTTAAACAGAAAGAGTGATGCCTTTTCATGGACACACCAAACTTAAATGTTTGATCATGTCAGGGGGAGACAGGTACAAGTAAATGTGACTCTGTATGCTAATGTAAATCTCCTCTTACATATTTCACAAGTTTGGCCTCCCATCCAGTGCTGATTGTTAATGGTAAACAATCTTGGCTTCCTAAACTATCCTAATGGAGGCTCGAACCCAAGACTCGGCTTGAGGTACTACATAGAGGGAGAATACCAGAAATAGAGGATGGCATGGGGAGGTGGAGGGATGATGGAAGAATTGATGCTAGGACAGTACAGTGAGTGCTGCTTATATAAGCCCATAATGATGATTGACAGGACTGAATGATTAGGCACCTCCCAAACTTAAAAGTTTGTTTCTTAAATTAAACAAAAGAAAACAAGCAAGAAATTAAATCGTTCATACATTCATCTTAGGATGAAAAAGAAAATGAAATTATTCTATATACTATGTATATATAAACTGATTTAATCAATCACAAACAACAACAGCAGCAGAGTGCAGTCCAATGAGTATATTTTCAAACAAAGAAATTGCACAACCAATAAGCACAATTTTTCCAACCAAATAACACAAGTAAAGGTAAAAGAAAAAGAAGAAAAAAAGATAGCCTATATAAGCACTGTTATCTTCTCCTTAAACAGGTTTGCCATTTTGTTTCACATTGCATTTCACCTGGACGACGCCATTTTGGCTCAAACTCAAATAATGTTATCTCCGATAGGAAATGCATTAAACTCACATAAATTTCTTTATGTACTTACAATCCACATAATATATCAAAATTAAAAAGTATTTATTTATTTATTTATTTATTTATCAATTGTTAATTATTAATCGGGGCATGGAGTACCAGCAATTCTTTTTTCCCACTTCAAGCACTGGTTGTCATATTATCTACACCAGGGGTGCTCAACCCTGTTCCTGGAGATCTACCTTCCTGCAGAGTTCAGCTCCGACCCTAATCAAACACACCTGAACCAACAATCAACTAATTATGATCTGAAGGAGCACTTGATAATTACAAAGAGGTATGTTTGATCAGTGTTGGAACTAAACTCTGCAGGAACGTAGATCTCCAGGAACAGGGTTGGGCACCCCTGATTTTGTAACATCACGCCAGCAGAGGGAGGTCTTGCCTAGTACTGTCTGTTACTGCTCCCTCTGCTTCCTCTATGGTGACTTCCTGTTTGGCAGCCATATAAAGAGGAGCATGCCAAACACACTTGCGAAGTATTGTTTTGCTCTTGCAGACTCTACCAAACATTTTCCCTGTTTTCATTGCCTTGTTTTATTGTTTTCGTCATTGCCTAGTTTCATAACCTTTTTCATTTGTTACTTTGGACTGCTCACTGGTATTTAGACCTGTTTCTGGATTACACTTTTGTCTTGCCCCTGATATCACTGTTTAGAAAAAGAGTGTTTTCAGAAATGCAACAATGAGTGTGTGGTCTTGTTTTTACAAGACATATACAATACTTAAAGGAGAAGTCCACTTCCAGAACAAAAATTTACAAATAATTTGCTCACCCCCTTTGTCATCCACGATGTTCATGCATTCTTTCTCTTTAGTCGTAAAGAAATTATGTTTTTTGAGGAAAACATTTCAGCATTTTCCCCATATAATGGACTGATGGTGCCCCAATTTTGAACTTCCAAAATGCAGTTTAAATGCAGCTTTAAACGATCCCAATTGCGGTTGTTTTATTCTCAAACGCTCGTCTTGCCTTGCTGTCCTTGAACTCTGTGTATTCTGGCTCAAGACAGTTAGGGTATGTCAAAAAACTCAGACCGTATTTTCTCCCTCAAAATTATTTCAAAATCATCCTACATCACTGCAGAAGTACTGACCCAGTCTTTGCAAAGTGAACATGCAAAGAAGATCAAACACCCTTAACAAAAAAGGGTAAAACAGCGATATAGGATGATTTTGAAGTTGAGGGAGAACATGAGATGGGAGTTTTTCGACATACCCTAACTGTCATGAACCGGAACAAAAACAGTCCAGACAGAGTAAGACAAGATGAGTGTTTGGCATTAAAAAGTATATAAATTGTATTATTTTTACTGAAATAACCGATCGTTTCACTAGATAAGACCCTTCTTCCTCGGCTGAGATCATTTACAACCGTATTTGGGGCACCATATCAGTCCGTTATATGGAGAAAAATTATGAAATGTTTTCTTCAAAAACATAATTTCTTTACGACTGAAGAAAGAAAGACATTAACATCTTGGATGACAAGGGGGTGAGTACATTATTTGTAAATTGTTGTTCTGGAAGTGGACTTCTCCTTTAACAAATTTATTATACCACCACCCAATGTAAGATTTGTGTTTGCTAAAATATAATTATTATTACTGTACTTTGATGTCTTCAGCAATTTTCATGTGCTATTTAACGTTTATACATTCATTACATTCAATTATTCAGCTGAACTCAGTGGTCTTGTTTATTTATCTTACCAAACAAAACTGCACACCAGAACAGCGCGTTCCCAATAACTCTCTTTCTTAAAGGGGAACATCCCGCATAACCATGTATGCATGTGAACGCCGGTGCTGTGTGAATTGTGTTTATTACTCAGTAATGTGTGAGGTGCTTGTATCTACTCCCACAGTGGGTTTTCTGCTAGGGATGTGATGGTGACAGTTGCATGTTACTTTGGATTTTAGTGGTGATTTAGGGGCATTAAAGTGGTGTACGGATGTTTACCAATCAAAGGAAGAATGTCCCACTAGGCCTCTACAACTTTACAATGGCAAGAAATAAATGTACTGATGTCCTACAAGCCAAATAATTATTTATTCTTATATATATATATATATATATATATATAAATCACATATTTTATAAACCATAATTTGTGTTGAAGTAATTTTTTTATTTTGTGGTGAAGAAATGCAAAATCTGGGTACCCCATACATATAATGGTTGATGTGGTCAGATTATTTTTGTTAATTAAATAATAGATAAGTTGTAAAGGAAGGTGTCTGGTATGATGGGTATCATGTGTGATGCACATGCAAGTTAAATTTAACATTTTTCTTCTATCCATCCATTTCAGGTAATAATAATGTAATAACATTACAGCTATTTCACTAGTGGTAATATGTCTGAATATGGTCCTGAACATTAAGCAGGTCATTGTGTGTGTTTGTAACTGTGTTGATGAACTGCAGATCTGTTTTTGTCAGTTTCTCACACTGAACTGAGCCACTGTGTATCCCTTTGCACAGTAATAAACAGCTGTGTCTTCAGTCTGCAGGCTGCTAATGTCTAAGTACAGCTCATTTCGGCTTGTGTCTCTGGAAATAGTGAAGCGACTCTTGAAGGAATTCCCAGAGTCTATTGATCCACTCCCCCATATGATCCCGATCCACTCCAAGGCTTTTCCAGGAGGCTGTCTGATCCAAGATGTGCCATAATCTGTGAGGGCATATCCAGAGATCTGACAGGACAACCTCACCGACTGACCAGGAGCTTTAATCTGTGCAGGAGACGAGGTCAGTGAGATGCCAGAAACATCTGTAAAAGAGAACAACACACTAAGAGACAATCTTATTTCATCTGTTTCTAACCATATAAATATTTGTATAAATACAGTCAGCAATGAAAAGATTTACACTGATGTGACAATGAATCAACTCACATGGTAAAAAGGCAAATAAAATGAGTAGAGTTTGACTCATGATTGATTTCAGAATCAAAGAGTAAATCCACACACCTTTATCCTAGTGTTAGTGGACTGACCATATGCTGGAGGAAACTGACACTTTTATTCTCTGATGGTGAACATTTGCATATCATAAGCTGAGTTAAATAAGAATACAATTCTGCAGCTTGAATTTCAGTGAGCTAAAATACTTTCATACAGGGTTTGCATCTTTGGTTTGCATAGGCTCGTTTTCAGGAATTCACAAAGACATTACAGAGCTAAGGATGGCTCAGATGGGTTGAAACTAGACAACATCCACTCATTAAATCTACTCATTAAAGAGATAGTTCATCCAAAATCATTTAATCATCAATACATGAGAGATAGTATATAATTATGAATGAGATTTTTGTGCATACATGTAATAGATGTTGACTGTATAGTTAATGTACAGTGCTTGTGCTGTTTTCTCATGTTGTGGTCGTCTGGCACAGTAATACACAGCTGTGTCTTCAGTCTGTAGATTTTGCCCTTTGAGAGTCACTGTTTTGCTGGAGTCAGTTTTGGAGATGCTGAACTTGTTTGCCAGTGAGTCTTTTTTTGTTATGTCTCCACCTCCCCATATGTGCACAATCCACTCCAGAGCTTTTCCTGCAGGATGTCGTATCCAGGCTGTTGTGTAGCTATTATCAGTAACAGAGTGTCCAGACACCTCACATGTGAGAGTAAGTGAGTTTCCCGGCTGCAGAACTATAGAGTTTGTCTGTGTCAGGACAATATTACACTCCACACCTGTCAGAGACAAAATAACAATACACAAACTGATGACATTATACAGCTCTGTCCACATATCCATTTACTTGCTGATAAAGACTCTCACAGGTCATTGCTGTGAAAAGCAGCAGTAAAGATGTCGGGAACATGATTTGTGTTGATTTCTCTCTGCTCTACTGGTGGAAAAACAATGCAAATGGTTCTCTTTAAAACACCCTGAGAGGTGGAAACACTGAGCAGTTTTGCTTATGAAGCATGAAACACTTGTCAGTCACTCAAAGGTCTGAGATAAAATTTTGTTCGACAACCTGATTTATTTTTGTATTGCTCAGCAATAAATAAAACGTTGACAGTGTTGGGTGTAACACATTACTAAGTAACGCGTTACTGTAATTAAATTACTTTTCCGCTGAAAAAGTAGAGTAACTGATTACTGTTCATTTTTAGGTATTTTAATTACAGTTACTTATAATGTACTTGCGTTAAATTGTAAAATAATTAAACTCGCTGAATATCATTATTTAATTTTATTAATTTATCTTCTAAAGGTAAAAGTAAACTCTGCCACTTGTAGTGTTGCCACATAAAAGGGTTTTATTATAACTGTATTTCATTAGATGTGTGAAATGGCCATGCAGTTGTGTTAAAACTTTCTTCTGGTTCGTTTGTATCCCATAAGCATTGATGCATTGTATTGGACTTTTGTCTTACGTCTTTTATTTTGATACTGTGTATATGCAAGCAAGTTCATTTTATCACGTACACACTCATATAAATCACATTCTCACACTACTAGGGGGGGGGCATCGGTACTAGGACGGCGTTCACGATCCCCGTCGAAGAAGCAGAACGGGCGTGGAGATGGCGTTTGCCTGGGCCGTGTTTTGTTGGATTATCCGCGATCGCTTTACGGACTGTAAGAGACTGTTTTTGCCGTTGTTTCATCTCTTGGGATTTACCGTCCACTCGGGACTTGTGGAGACTGTCGCCAGAGGACTTTCTATACAGAACAGCTCATTTGGATTGTGCTCACGGACTTTAATTTGCCGGTGAGGCCGATTCCCTTACACCTGCATACACGACCACGGACTTCTGAACTTTACACATACACACGCTATTTGTATATTTGTATATTTTGTGTTTTTGTAGTGCATTTGTAAATAACATATGAGAGGTTGGGCAGTAAATATTGGTTGCTGGGTTTTTTTTTTGTGTTTAATTTTTGAAGATTTGAGAGTGTAAGTGTCGTTCAAACAGGAGAATAGAACCTGTTTATTTGTGTGACTTGTCTGATATAGGCAAAATGTTACATACTGTTGGCCCGTACGGGGATATTCTCTGACTTGCACTGGTTCATGGTTTATTTGTTATTTGTTGGTTTATTTATTATCATGGATTCTACATATGCAACTGTGGATGAGACAAATGGTACAGAAAGGGACACTAATTCTGTTGTACGCAATACAGATACAAGTGAAGGTGTTGAAGTTGATTATACATGTGAGCAATTTACAGTCAGACGTAATCCTACTGCACAGATAACATCCTTGCTTAGTTCACTGTATATATCTGATGCTGATCAAAATGTTGATGATGTTGATTCTGATGGTGTGGGTGAACAAGGCATTCGGTTGAAGTTTCACAATTGAAAGAGGATTTGTTGGCCCTTTCTGATAAGGTTCAAACTATTGAGCATGATTTTAAACTAGCTTTGGATAGCACATTGAACCGTGAAGCTACCTTTAGGCAAGCCTTTGACTAGCATTGAAGACACTTTTGAGGATGCGCTTAAAAAGTTAGAGAGAACTGTGATGGATTGCTTTTTGAGAAGGGATGAGAAGTGGGAGAATAAGCTTAAACATATACATTCAACTAGCACCCCTTTTCCCACGAGAAGGCAATATAGACAGACTGCTTCCACTCAACATGACTGGTTCTCCTCTGTACAGTCTCCTATACCACAGACTTCCGTGAATGCCACTTATCAGGTTTCTCCTTCCAAACCTTTAGATCCTCCTACAGCTCCTGATACTGTGGTTTTATCTGGCTCATCCTCCTTTTGCACTCGACCTCCTGTACGGCTTGAGTTCCCTACATTTGGTGAATCTTGTGAGACAGCAGATGTCTTCAATTTCATAGAGAAATGTGAGGACTATCTGGAAGTCAGACCACTTACCAACTTGGAACTTTTAGGAACCCTAAGCACCATCTTGCAAGGACCAGCTCTCAGTTGGTGGAAGGCTGAAAAAAGCAATGTGAAAGACTGGGAATCTTTTAAGAGGGCATTAATGGATGCATTTCTGCCAGCTGACTATCTTTCTGAGGTAGAGGAAAAGCTCAGGATGATGGAACAGCAACCTAATCAATGCCTAAGGGATTTCGCCTACAATTACCATGCCTTATGTTTAAAGTGGAAACCTGATGCTTCAGAAGAAGAACTGGTGAATCAGATCCTAAATAACATCAACCCAAGGGTGGCAGGATGCTTGAGGGGAACCGTACATACTGTGAGTCAGCTGGTGAAGGTAGGAGCTCTGGTGGAAAAGGACTATATGGGGGCGAAGGAGTATTGGAGAAAAGTGGAGAGTAGTAATGGGAAAGATAAGGGCAAGAAATCTTCTGAGACTCCTCATCGCAAACACTTGGCTGGAATAAATATAACCCAGCACCATCCAATATCCTCTCTGCTGGGGGAATCTATTAAGGTGAATGGATGGGAGGTACAGGCGGTTATGGATACAGGCAGTACATTTACCTTACTCCAAAAGAGTGTGTGGGACAAGATGCATGATAGGGAAGTTAAAACATCTAAGGCAATGCCTTCCCAGAAGTTCATCATGGCCAATGGGACTATACATCATTCCCTGGACCACCAATTGATGAATTATGTTTGGCATGGACGGGAATATGAGATGGGGGCTTTTATTATGGAAGACTCCCACTTGGCATTTCCTGTGATCATCGGCCTGGATTTCTTAAAGCTTGCTGGAGTGGTTGTGGATTTTGAGCAAGGAAGATATGGTATAAGAAGAGGAAAGGATTACCAATACTTTCCCTTCTTGCCTACTCTTGCTTCCACCTGGTAAGGGTATGCCGGTAATCCCTTCTTGTTTACCGATACCTGCTACACTCCATATGTACTGTGCTGTTCCAGCTGACTATGAACACCCTGTGTCTGACCCATACAAAACTCATGAGCCCACCCACTCAGAAGAATTAAGGGAGTTAATTACTACTTGGCCAGTTACTACTTCAGAAAATCTTGGTCATACCTTTGTTGTCCGCCATAAAATCACTCTCACCGATGATACACCAGTAGCATCTAGAGCCTATTGGGTCTCCCCACTGAAGAAGTGTATTATTGAGGAAGAAGTTGATAAGATGCTTGAGAAAGGTATCATCGAACCCTCATTCTCTCCTTGGTCTTCCCCGGTCGTTCTAGTCCCAAAGGAAGATGGAACGTTCCAGTTCTGTGTGGATTATAGGCGTCTTAACAAAAAGACAATCTTTGATGCCTACCCTATGCCTTTGATCCACGACATCTTGGAGTCACTGGAAGGAGCCACTTGGCTTACTTTTGGATTTAAGGTCAGGTTATTGGCAAGTTGCCATGGCCGAGGAAAGTAAGGCCTTGACAGCCTTTATCACCACCAAAGGTCTCTTCCAATTTAAGGCCATGCCGTATGGGCTCAGGAACGCCGCTGCTACTTTCCAACGGCTTATGGAGAGAGTGTTGGGTGAATTGAGGGGTAAGAGCTGCTTCGTATACATTGATGACATCATTATTTATTCCAAAACCCTTGAGGAACACAAAAAACATCAACACTTAGTACTGGAGAGACTCACACATGCTAACCTCACGTTGAACATGAAGAAGTGTCAGTTTTTTAAAAGACAATTGGAATTTCTTGGCCACATTGTCACAGAGAGAGGGGTGGAAATGGACAAAGAAAGATCCAGGCAGTTGCTGACTTTCCTATGCCATATGACCTCAAATCTCTCCAGCGATTCCTGGGGTTAGCAGGGTGGTACCATAGGTATATTCCCCATTTTGCGGACATCACAGCCCCTTTAAATCATTTGAGGAAGAAAGGGGTGAAATGGGAGTGGACGGAGGAATGCCAGTCCAGTGTAGATGCTTTGAAGCAAGCTTTACAACATGCCCCAATACTTACCCAGCCAGACACTACACAACCATTCCAGATTCATACTGATGCTAGTGATGTGGGCCTGGGAGCAGTCCTTACTCAAACTTGTGATAACCAGGAGAAGGTGATTGCTTTCGCCTCAAGGGCATTGTCTTCCGCGGAGAAAAATTATAGTACCTCGGAAAAGGAGTGTTTGGCTGTAGTTTGGGCAGTGGAAAAGTGGAGGCACTACTTGGAGGGGACTAGTGTTGCTTTCGTCAACGAAAATTATGACTAAATATCGTCGTCGACGAACCTTTATCACGTGACGAAACGAGACGAGACGCAACGTAAATGCTGGTGGTGTGACGATGACTATAATTAAATGTATAATGCAATATTGTTGACGAATAAAAACGAGACTAAATGTGGTTTACAAAATAAAAACTATGCTAAAATGTCTCTTCATTTTCGTTGACGAAAACGAGACGAAACAAAATGTTATAACGCTATTTCGTTTTGTTTAGTCGCGTTATTATCAGTATTTCTGAAGTGGGCGGCATCAAGTCGCACTGCGCAGACGCAGGCGACGTCACTTCCTCAAGCCCCACTCACGGACCAGGAGGATTATAGGCCTGAAATTACAATTATTAAGACTATTAGACAGTTATATACAGTTATCAGCACATGTTGAAGTAGATTTGTGTCTGAGAGAATATGCGCCGTATTGCAGCGTTAGAAAACTCTGTCAGTTATTTTTTACTTTCACTTTCTATATAGTGAATTGTAAAGTTAAAACTGAAGTTAAGACGTTCACCGCATAACTATTGCACAAAGTTTGATATCCACTGGCTCGCCTTCATGGTTTAATACAGAAATACTTCCAATATTGCGACGTGACCGCAAACCCCATGCGTATGCATCTTAAACGCAGGGAGAAGTGTAAGAGGAATCAACTCGGTCTGCCGCTCTGTCTGAAACACGTCTTTGTGTTTGTGCGTGCTTCGGGTGTATGCGAGAACACCACGCAAGTAACGAATCCAGTTCTGTTTCGTTTCTTCTTCTTGTGGTTTTAAATAGCTTGAACGTGTAAATTGGCAAATTAACCTGCAAAATCACATGCCGAACGGTGGGGTTTTGACCTGGTCCGTACGTATCACAGATCGACTGCGATCCGTTTAAGCCCTGATAGGGTATATGACAGATCAGAGCCAATGCTTCAGGGAAATTGCTTCGCCGGTCCAATGGCAGACTCCAGGCAAAGTTTTGTGTTCACCGTTTGACACACACCAATCATGTGCACGTATTTGTATCTTGACTATACTACTAGGTACTTATACTATATTGACTGGGTTAAATAGAATTGCATTACTAAAAAGAGACTAAAATACAATTTTCATTGACTAAAACTAGACTAAAATGTCATCAGTTTTCGTCGACTAAAACTAGACGAAAATAATCATGGATAATTATGACTAAAATAAGACTAAAATGCTCAGACTTTTAGTTGACTAAAACTTGACTAGACTAAAAAGAGTATGAACGTGACTAAAACTAATAAAAACTAAAATGACAGCTTCACACAAAGACTACCCTGCTGAAAAAAACCAGCTAAAACCAGCTTAGGCTGGTTAGCTGGTTTTAGCTGGTTTAAGATGGAAGTAGCTGGTTTTAGCTGGTCTCCCAGCCTGGCCAAGCTGGTCAAGCTGGTTTAAGATGGAAGTAGCTGGTTTTAGCTGGTCTCCCAGCCTGGCCAAGCTGGTCAAGCTGGTCTCCCAGCCTGGCCAAGCTGGTCAAGCTGGTCTCCCAGCCAGGCTGGTTTTAGCTGGAAGTAGCTGGTTTTAGCTGGTCTCCCAGCCTGGCCAGGCTGGTTTTAGCTGGTTTAAGATGGAAATAGCTGGAAGTAGCTGGTTTTAGCTGGTTTAAGATGGAAGTAGCTGGTTTTAGCTGGTTTAAGCTGCAAGTAGCTGGTCTTAGCTGGTCTCCCAGCCTGGCCAGGCTGGTTTTAGCTGGTTTAAGCTGGAAGTAGCTGGTTTTAGCTGGTCTCCCAGCCTGGCCAGGCTGGAAGTAGCTGGTTTAAGGTGGAAGTAGCTGGTCTTAGCTGGTTTAAGATGGAAGTAGCTGGTCTTAGCTGGTTTAAGCTGGAAGTAGCTGGTTTTAGCTGGTCTCCCAGCCTGGCCAGGCTGGAAGTAGCTGGTTTAAGATGGAAGTAGCTGGTCGTAGCTGGTCTTAGCTGGTTTAAGATGGAAGTAGCTGGTTTTAGCTGGTTTAAGATGGAAGTAGCTGGCTTTAGCTGGTTTCCCAGCCTGGCCAGGCTGGTTTTAGCTGGTTTAAGATGGAAGTAGCTGGCTTTAGCTGGTCTCCCAGCCTGGCCAAGCTGGTGTCCATTTGACCTAATTACAAATTAATCAGTTTGTTTCACTTACTGACAAGGTTCAATTCAAGGTAAGTTTAGTATCATAATCAGGTAGGTTAGATGATACATCTTAAATTATTCTAGTTGTTAATGATAATATATCTGAGAAGAGTCTAAAATAAATTGTAGTATCAATATCAAGTATAGCATAAAATCAAGCTAGCACTCAAAAAATCAGCATAGAACTAAAATCAGATTAAATGATTGTCTGAAGAAATACATTCACCATAGTTGTATGACCAAATATAGTCAGCTGTTTTATTTTTAAGGAGTGTTTCGGTATTAGACTTTTACACAAAATATAAATGAAACAATAACAACCACCTGCAGTTAAAAACACTAGGAGAGAAAAATATATATATATATCTTTAACAAGAAATGCTTAAAGCATAATCTGATCACGTGGATCACGTGGTGGTTTGACGCAAATGTACAGCATATTGCTGTAAATTTTAAATCTACACAGCAGCGGTAAGTTTTTTGTTTCACTTCTAATTTTTCATTATGGTAACTGCAGTAGTATAGGTGTCTTGCAGTAACGGCAGATTAACGAATCCTCCGTCCGCGGGGCGCGAGGAAGACTTGTGCCGGGTTTAAGGAGCGCGGTCGCGGGAGGATTTCACACATTCCCCGGCCTCATAGCGGCTATAGGCGGAAAATCCCTGGGTTCCTACGGTAATAATTACGCGCTTCACTGACAACAGTTGTGATTCACTGGAGCGTCGCGTTGTTCAGCACACTTTCTCGTGATTATTTTATGATGTAAATCAAATTTGCACAAGCAGTCATCTGTTAACAGGGGCGCCGAAATGAAACGCGTTAAATCTCGCAACTCGCGGTCATCCCGTTCACGGAGGATGTAAACTATCACATAAACTCTGAACGGTGCTGTTAAAGTAACGTAACGTAAGCAGCGAGATGTGCGAGAACCTTTGATAACTTGCTACTTGGCTTATTGTTTGATTGTAGTGCTTTTTTCTAACTTTGGTTTAAAGAATGGGTTAATCCAGCCCATCTTCTGTCTGGCTTTTTCGCAGCATATATTCACTCCGAAGTAACTTTACCAGGAGGAGACAGATGGAGATTTGGAGTTCATTCAAAGGTAATGGTTGCATTCTAAGAATTTGAATACCTGAATTTTACATGTAGATTGTTAGAAGATGTTTGTCAACTCCAGAAGAGAGATGATTTTTAAGGGAGAACGATTCAGATATCTCAAAAGCTAAAACTAATGTGAATTACATATTGTCTGTTTCCTGACCGATTTGTAGGTATTTACGAGGAACAAAGATGTTGAAAGGAAAAGTTCCATCTAAAACCACAGGGCAAATGGTACAGAAGAAACCAGTTGAAGTGAACCCAAGTTGCCACTCTTCTTTGCAAAGTGAAGGATTTTCATTGGAATTTCTAAAATGTAAGACATACACACATACCAAGATCTCCTTTTTCCTTTTATTATATTCTTTTATTATCTACATTGCCGTTCAATAGTTTGGGATTAGTACAATTTTTTTATGGTTTTTATTAAATAAGTCTTCTGTTAATCAAAGCTGCATTTAATTGATCAAAAATACAGAAAATTAATTGAAAAATTAAACAAAAGTAATTTTGTGAAATATTATTGCAATTTAAAATATAGGTTTTTTTGTCTATTTTAATATACTTTAAAATGTAATTTATTTCTGAATTTTCAGCATCATTACTCTAGTCTTTTCATTACTCCAGTGTAACATGATCCTTTATAAATCATTGTAATATGCTGATTTATTATCAATTTTAGAATAAAATAGAAATATTTATTATATTTATTTATTTATTTATTTATTTTTTTTGGAACCTTTTCTCAGGATACTTTCATGGATAAAAAACGTTTTTTTGTTGTTGTTGTTGTTGTTGTTGTTGTTTTTTTTAAATTTTATCCAACAAGTATGTGTTAAACTGAAATTGATAGTAAAGACTTCTATTGTTAGATAAGATTTCTGTTTTCTGTTATCTATTTGTTGAGAGGTAATCTAATTTTTCTATTAATTCATGCATGCACTATATGTAACCATTTGGCCTGCCCATGACTAAAATTTTCTGGTCAACTAGTAGTCATTTATTTTTAAGAGATTAGTCAACTAATTGCTTATTAATAAACTATATAATTTATAATAATGAACCTTTAATTGCCTATAGTCCATCAGCGCTCAAGCGCACACAAAGCTTGCCACAGAACACTGGCAGAAGTAATGATTATGAATGTGTCAGGTAAAGAAAACAGCAAAGAAGACTGCATTAACATTATAATAATTCATTAATATTTGTTTTCTGTATTTTCGGCTGCAGTGATAAAGTTGATAACACTTGTCATCTCTACAGTGGATGTGCATGTTTGAATGGATTAAACAATCTGAAAATATTTGTTTTCCATTTTAACTGGCTTATTTAAAAGTAGACATTTCTAGATACATTTTTCATGTCTGTGAAGCAAGCACAGAGTTTCTGTGTTTTTTTGTTTGTTTGTTTTTTTTTTTTTTTTTGACACCCTCAAGTTCATAGAGACCTAGGGCCAGAATTACATCATGGACTTCACCACTTCCTGTGGGTTTTTTTTTTTTCTAGCATCTAATGAAATTTTGATAGACTAATGGTTAATTGATGATCAGAACTCAGGAGGCAGCCCTTGTAACCATAGTCAATTTAGCTAAAAACAGCTAAAAATAGTTAATGCTAATATATTCATATTCATATTCATCCATGTATACTCATTTATCAATAAAATAGCTACATTAATTAAACACCTACAGAAATATCCAAATGGAAGTGTGTGTGTGTGTGTATATATATATATATATATATATACAGGGGTTGGACAATGAAACTGAAACACTGGCCAATATAGTGTTGGAGGTTTCATGGCTATATTTATGCAGCCTGGTGGCCAGTCTTTACTGATCGCACATTCCACCAATAAGAGCAGAGTGTGAAGGTTGACTATGTGCACCCAATAGCTCAAACATTGTACCCTGAAGGTGGTGCCGTGTATTAGGATGATAATGCACCAATACACACAGCAAGACTGGTGACAAGAGTGATTTGATGAACATGAAAGTAAAGTTAAACATCTCCCATGGCCTGCACAGTCACCAGATCTGAATATTATTGAGCCACTTTGGGGTGTTTTGGAGGAGCGAGTCAGGAAATGTTTTCATACACCAACATCACATAGTGACCTGGCCACTAGAGGCTGACATTTTTTCGGGAATCCCACGGGTCACGGGATTCCCGTGGGATTCCTGCAGGATGGGAGTCATCTTTGCTATTAATCACGGGATTGGGACGGTACAGGATAAAATAGTTAACGGGAGCAGACGGGAGCGGGAATCAACCAATAGGAAAGACGAAAAAAAAAGTAAATGCACCATTTTGTAGTTTCCTTTTAATACGCCTACAATGTAACGCAATTAAAAAATAACTACACGACCCAGCCGTCCCAGAAGCCATCAGTGCTTTTTGTCACGGCTTTCCCGCCGGAATTCAAAGAGCAGTGATGGAGGGAGCTAACACCCGCGGAGAAGTCGATGTGGCAAAAAATGATTTACAGCGCAAAGTCAGAAGTAATGACATGTCTATTAAGTTCACAGAACTGGTCGGAAAGTCTGAAATATTAAGTAAGTTTATGAGAGTAGAATGTGACGGTGATAGCACGCCGTACGCTGCTTGTAAGACATGCTTAGTCTTAGTCAAGTATGGTGTGATTCAGGGATGAGCGGTCTGAAGAGGCACACTTGCAAGGCAAATTCGGGAAAGAATCAGCCAAGCATCGCTTCATTCATCAAGCGAAAATTGCCGTCGGGTGTCAAGTCTCGTCTGACCGACAAAATTGCTCACATGTGCAGCCAAGATCTCAGACCCTTTGCTGTGGTAGAGGGGAAAGGCTTTACCAACGTAGCACAGGAGCTGCTCGACATTGGAGCCAAATATGGAAGTAACGTGCAGGTGGAAGACATACTGCCATGTGCACGCACAGTTTCCCGTCACGTAGAAGGGGAGTATGAGAAAATAAAACTGCTGGTCATGGAGGAGCTCCGTCAGGTATGTCACTCTCCACTATTTTTATACAAAAATTGTACCTGTCATGCAGTAGTCTGTGATCTATAGATTCTAAACCCTACACCCGATTTTCCTTACAATTTTTAAACGCCATAATATCTCCATATTCTAAACTGGTAATCTTTTTTACATGTAAGATATTTTGTGGCCCATTAAAAATATAATTCTTCCGTTCATGCAGACTAGAGACCATGTTGTAACCACAGACCTTTGGACAGAGGAAAGGACCAACACACACTACATCACTGTTACAGTGCATTACATCCTTGACTGGAAGATGGTAAACCGGATTCTGGCCACAAGAGAGATGGAAGGTGTTAAATCCAGTGACCACATCAGAAGGACTGTGGAGGGAATCCTTCAGGTATCTCTCTCTGTGTGTCTGTCTGTCTCTCAAATCAGATCATCTTTATCCACAAGGCATATGTCATTAATATTGCTAATTAATGATAAAATTGGGAAAAGTATGAGAACAGAGTGCAACAGTAACAACAACAAAAAACATGTTTACAAGAAAAATTATACAATAAGAGACATTTATCAATAAATACAACAGTAGCCATGTGTGTGTCACTGTCCCTTACTATACTGTACATCAGTTTGTTGCAGGCAGCTGCATTTGCTGCTCTCTGTGTCGGAGGCAGTTTTACTTTTTTGATAGATTAAGGAAAACATTTCATAAAAATTTCAAGCTTTTAAAAATAGTTTTCATTTTTTTATATCTTAGTGTCCTCCTGTGCTGATATGCATTAAGCATATGTGTAAACACTGTATGTTTTGTCCTAATATAGTTATAAACATTTATTGAAAAGTTCTCTGTTCAGTTACAGGACCGTTAGTCATTCTGTTTTGATGCTCTTATATCTGGGCTTCTTTTTGCAAAGCTTTTGTGTTAGTCTTTTTTTAATCTTTTTTTTTTTTTTTTTTTTTTACTCACACAGGAATTTGGCATCCTGAGCAACGACACCGCTTTTGTAACGGATAATGGCTCAAATGTGGTTGCAGCATTCAAGGATTATGTCCGACTCTCCTGTGCCGGCCATAATATCAGCTTAATTTTAAAACATGTATTTGACCACTTGGACGAGGACAACCCAGTGCACAGCAGCATCATCAAGCTGTTTAAGGACACAAAGACCCTTGTCACACACTTCAAAAGAGCAGGGTAAGATAGCATAAAATCTTATGTCTTCCTGGTAAAGCTGCTTATATAATTTGAAAGAAATTAAAGTGAAATAAATAAAAAGAAGCTACTGTAATTTATACCTGCACAGGTCGTGTTTTTTTTTTACTCAATTTTAACTAAATCTCTTTTTTTTAAATAAATGTTGTTTTCCCAAAAGAGAGGCCAATGAATTGGAATTTATGTCACTGTAACATCTATTTTTCTTGTGCACTCTCTTTATATTTTAGGTTGCAAAAAGCACTGGACCAGTCACTGAAGCAATCTGTGGAGACGAGGTGGAATACCAGACTAGCAATGCTCCAATCTGTTAATGATGCTCTGAGATCTGGGAAGCTGCATGACATCCTGCTTCGCCGAAACGAGCTCCGTTACCTCAACAACATAGACTGCGAACTTCTTGAAGACATCATCCAACTCCTGAAACCTTTCGATGAGGCTACCAGGCATCTCTCCACTGATCAGACACCTACCCTTCACCTTGTCCTCCCGACCAAGGCTACTCTACTGAGGGGTTTGTCGATCCAGGATGGAGACAGTGTGATTGTAAAAGAGGTAATACAATACATTTCTGATTTTCATTTAGTTGGTGGTCATTCAAGTAGCAAACGTAAGCACAGTGCAGTGATGTTGCATGTATCATCATGCTCCTCCTCCCCTAGCTGAAAGGGAAGTTAGCCCAGGCAGTGGAGATGAAATTCAAAGTCCACCTGTACCATAAGGTAGCCACAGCTCTCTCTCCTAGCCTGAGGAGTTTCTTAAGGAAAACTCTCAACGGTCAGGAGTATGAGGAGGTCATCAACACCCTGACAGCACTCACAGAAACGGCAGGGACAGAGGAGAGAGTGAGAGGCCTTGTGGAGAAAGAGGGTGAATAACACTAGCATCAACAGCATTTGCAGAGCAAATGACAAAATGTATTTTCATTTATTTAGAGAGACACACACAGGTATGAGGATTACCTTATAGGTAATGTTTAATATAGGTATGTTAGACAAATGAGTATGTTAGACTACAAAGATCTGTCTTTTTCCTGAAGGTCCACCCCCAGAGCAAGGAGCTATGGAGGTGCATAACTTCTTTGCAAGTTGTGTAGAAGAGGAGGAGAGGAAGGAGGACAGTGGTGATATGGAGTCACAGGGTCGCCAGTTGGTGCTGCAATACATGAGTGACACTAAGTTGACACGTTTCCAGTCTCTTCTTGACTTCTGGCGGGAGATGTCAGGTGGGCTCGTACCAGTTGCCAAGAGGCTGCTAGCTATCCCCGCAACAAGTACTCCTTCTGAGCGTAGCTTCAGTGTTGCGGGAAGACTGATAGAGGAGAGGCGTTCTACCCTCAATCCAGAAAATGTAGATGCACTTTTGTTCCTACACAGCAACATATAACTAAGATGGACTCATTATGCAAGAGCATAATGGATGAAAATGGTTAACATGTAATTAAAAAAAAACTATAAATGTTTAGAAATGTAAACTATAAATGTATTGTTTACTCAACAATAAATGAGTAAAATGCAGCTTTATGTGCTCTTTGGGTTTATTAAACTATTGTAGACATGGTGTGAACTATGTACTGTTTTTCTTTTTATTTGCTGTCTTTTATTTTCTGGAGAAAATCTGGAAACAGGGGCTCAACAGCTGGTCTAAAACAGGACGGGAAGCAGATAAAATCAAATTCTATGTATTGCCTAAACACTAAATGAAGAAAATATATGGGAGCGGTACAGGAGCGGGATGGGAGTGGGAGTCATTTTACCAGGAGCGGGATGGGACGGGATTATTTTTTAAACTTTGGTCTGGGAGTGGGACGGGACAAGATTTCTTTCTATGGGAGTGGGATGGGACAGGAGTGAAAATCCACTACCGTGTCATCCTCTACTGGAGACTGATGCTCTTATTCTCTCATGGTGAACATTTGCATATAATTACCTGAGTTAAATGAGGATACATTTTGAAGTTTGAATTTCAGTGAGCTAAAATGCTTTCAGGCAATAGTGTGGATATGGTTATTTAAAAAAACCCAAAAAAAACAAAAAAGTGTTTTATGAAGTATAAAACGCTTGTCAGTCACTTCTGAGATTAAATCTAGTTTGACACCCTGATTTATTTTTGATTTTGTTATTTTTGTTTTATGGCTTTTATTTATGGCTTAGAGTGATAAAATAATTAGATTTTATTTTTTTAATATTATTATTATTTTTATTTTTATTTATTTATTTATTTTGTAGATACATGTCATAGATGTTGACTGTAGTAGTTCATGTACAGTGCTTGTGCTGTTTTCTCATGTTGTGGATGATAATCTGGCACAGTAATACACAGCTGTGTCTTCAGTCTGTAGATTTTGCCCTTTGAGAGTCACTGTTTTGCTGGAGTCACTTTTGGAGATGCTGAACTTGTTTGACAGTGAGTCTTTTTTGTATATGTCTCCACCTCCCCATATGTGCACAATCCACTCCAGAGCTTTTCCTGCAGGATGTCGTATCCAGGCTGTTGCGTAGTTATCATCAGTAACAGAGTATCCAGACACCTCACATGTGAGAGTAAGTGAGTTTCCCGGCTGCAGAACTATAGAGTTTGTCTGCGTCAGGACAATATTACACTCCACACCTGTCAGAGACAAAATAACAATACACACAGTGATGAAATTATAACTCTGTCCACATATCTGTTTTATATTACTTGCTGATAAAGACACTCAGGTCAGCATGACACAGGTCATTGCTGTGAAAGCAGCAGTAAAAATGTCGGGAACATGATTTGTGTTGATTTCTCTCTGCTCTACTGGTGGAAAAACAATACAAACGACTCTCTTTAAAACACCCTGAGAGGTGGAAACACTGAGCAGCTTTGCATATGAAGTATAAAACACTGAGATAAAATTCAGATTGACAACCTGATTTATTTTTGTACTGTTCAGCAATAAATAAAACATTAAACACAAAAATATAAACTAGTTTGGTCTCTGTTCTGAAAAATTTGCAAACACAATTATAATGTCATTATCAAACAGATTATAATGAAACAATTTGATGCATTTCATTGATGTGATATTTAGTACCTCTTGTTCTTATGTTAACACACTTCTGTTCCTGCAGTTTTTGTTTTGTTTTGTGTTTTAACATTTTTATAATCCTCACTATAAAGAGGGTATTTAGTTATAATTTGGTTATGTCACAAAAGAGTTGGAAGTAATGATGAGGTGAAGATCTAAACAGCAATTTAGTTTCATTTATACAAACTCAAAACATGAATTGAACAGAATAACTGAGTTATACAGATAATGTAAAAAAAATAATAATAATAATTTGTGAATTTGGAGAGCTTTAATGAGTTGGGGTTGAATAAAATAGCAAAAAATAAAATGGCTTATTTTTTAGATTATTGGACTTAGATTTTGTGCAGTGCTGTCATTGTATTCATCACTGTGTCTCTTGCACAATAATATACAGCAGTGTCTTCATTCTTCAAATTATTCATTTGCAGATACATCTGTTTCTTGCTGTTGTCTCTGGAGATGGTGAAGCGTCCCTGAACAGACTGAGAGTAGTGTATATAACTACTACCACCAGAGATGTATGCCAGCCACTCCAGACCTCCTCCTGCAGCCTGTCTGATCCAGGCCAAGTGCGGGTCACTACTAAATCCAGAGAATGTACAGGTAAGTCTGTGAGATCCTCCAGGTTTAATGACCACTGACTCAGACTCAGTCAGTGTTTGACACCAACAGACTGAAAAACAAACAGTTCAACATTAACATTTACAACAGTACACATGAATAAATCTGATTATCAACAGGTTTTCAGGAGCCTCTTACATTCTGTGAGAGCAAACATGAAGATCAAACCCAGTTTAGACACAATATCCATTGTCATTATGAAAAGAGGAAGCTGATGCATCAAAGTCACAAACAAGTTTTGTGTCTGGAGATGAATAGAGTGAAGGCTTTTTAAAGAGGACGAGGAGAAGTAGGTTTGCATAGGGTGCCCTCTAAAGGTACATCTACACTCCTGTGCCACTAAAAACTTCTTTAACCATGCTGTGTTTGAAATGGGATACTTGCTTACTGCACAGTACACAGTGCATACTGCCTATTTTTTGAAGAATAGTGTGTGAAACAGTATACAATAAGCAATATTTTTTCAGAGTAGTATGCTTGTCACATGACAGACACTGAACATTAATTCAGCACAGCTGTCGAGGTTGTTACCTTACAAACAAATGTGCTAACGGCTCTTTTTACAAAGGCTTGTTATTAAGGCTTCATACTAGTAAACAATGCTATATTGCCCAGTTAAATTCAATTTTAATAATTGATGAACTTTACATATAAGACAGAACTGAATCAACACTGAGCTGTCTTTAACTGAACAATGATATTTTTGGCAGTTATACTAAGTGGAAAAAGCGATATATTCTAGTTACACTAAGTGCAAATAATGCTGAATTCTGTTTATTTTCTTTAGCAACAGGCATGTAAGTAGTAGTTACTAAGTTTTACACTAAAATAGCAAATAATGCTGAATTCTGTTTACAGTCAGCATTTTCTTTAGCAACAGGCATGTAAGTAGTAGTTACTTTGAAGATATTTATACTTCAGTACTGTAGTACATTATAAAACAGTATGCAATAACATACTAAGTGTGAACTAGATAAAAAAGTTTGTCAAGACAAACTTTAAGTTGGCTTGAGAAAGCCGGACCAGAAAGTTTGAAAAGTTTAAAAAGTCTGAAAAGTTTGAAAAGTTTAAAAAGTTTGAAAAGTTTGAAAAGTTAAGAAGTTTGAAAAGTTTAAATAGTTTAAGAAGTTTTTGTTTGGATGGTTTTCAGTCTGATATATTTAGAAGTTTTAAAGTTTGAATGTAGTCTGTCAGATAAATAGATAGATAGTATTGGTCAGATTGTCAATCGACGGAAAGATAGATAGAGGATTCTAACATTATTACCAAGTTACTAGCATGTTGCTAGCATGTTTCTAGCATGACTAGCATTTCACTAGCATGTTTCTAACATGATTAGCATGTCTTTAGCATGTTCCTAGCATGATTAGCAAAGTTGCTAGCATGTTTCTAACATGATTAGCAAAGTTGCTAGCATGTTTCTAGCATGACTAGCATGTCACTAGCATGTTTCTAACATGATTAGCATGTCGCTAGCATGTTTCTAACATGATTAGCATGTCGCTAGCATGTTTCTAGCATGATTAGCAAAGTTGCTAGCATGTTTCTAACATGATTAGCATGTCGCTAGCATGTCTCTAGCATGACTAGCATGTCGATAGCATGTTTCGATCATGATTAGCATGTCACTAGCATGGTGCTATCATGATTAGCAAAGTTGCTAGCATGTTTCTAACATGATTAGCAAAGTTGCTAGCATGTTTCTAACATGATTAGCAAAGTTGCTGGCATGTTTCTAGCATGACTAGCATGTCGCTAGCATGTTTCTAGCATGATTAGCATGTCACTAGCATGGTGCTAGCATGATTAGCAAAGTTGCTAGCATGTTTCTAACATGATTAGCAAAGTTGCTAGCATTTTTCTAGCATGACTAGCATGTCACTAGCATGTTTCTAACGTGATTAGCATGTCGCTAGCATGTTTCTAACATGACTAGCATGTCGCTAGCATGTTTCTAGCATGATTAGCATGTCGCTAACATGTTTTTTAGCATGACTAGCATGTCGCTAGCATGTTTCTAACATGATTAGCATGTCGCTAGCATGTTTCTAGCATGATTAGCATGTCGCTAGCATGTTTCTAGCATGATTAGCATGTCACTAGCATGGTGCTAGCATGATTAGCAAAGTTGCTAGCATGTTTCTAGCATGACTAGCATGTCGCTAGCATGTTTCTAACATGACTAGCATGTCGCTAGCATGTTTCTAGCATGATTAGCATGTCACTAGCATGTTTCTAGCATGATTAGCATGTCACTAGCATGTTTCTAATATGATTAGCAAAGTTGCTAGCATTTTTCTAGCATGACTAGCATGTCACTAGCATGTTTCTAACGTGATTAGCATGTCGCTAGCATGTTTCTAACATGATTAGCATGTCGCTAGCATGTTTCTAACATGACTATGTTTCTAGCATGATTAGCATGTCGCTAACATGTTTTTTAGCATTACTAGCATGTCGCTAGCATGTTTCTAACATGATTAGCATGTCGCTAGCATGTTTTTTAGCATTACTAGCATGTCGCTAGCATGTTTTTTAGCATTACTAGCATGTCGCTAGCATGTTTCTAACATGATTAGCATGTCGCTAGCATGTTTCTAGATAGATAGATAGATAGATAGATAAGGTTAGATGATAGATAGATAGATAAGTTTAGATGATAGATAGATAGATAGATAGATAAGGTTAGATGATAGATAGATAGATAAGTTTAGATGATAGATAGATAGATAGATAGATAAGGTTAGATGATAGATAGATAGATAGATAGATAGACAGATAGATAAGGTTAGATGATAGATAGATAGATAGATAGATAGATAGATAGAATGATAGATAGATAGATAGATAGATAAGGTTAGATGATAGATAGATAGATAGATAGATAGATAGATAGATAGATAGATAGATAAGGTTAGATGATAGATAGATAAGTTTAGATGATAGATAGATAGATAGATAGATAGATAAGGTTAGATGATAGATAGATAGATAAGTTTAGATGATAGATAGATAGATAGATAGATAAGGTTAGATGATAGATAGATAGATAGATAGATAGACAGATAGATAAGGTTAGATGATAGATAGATAGATAGATAGATAGATAGATAGATAGATAGATAGATAGATAGAATGATAGATAGATAGATAGATAAGGTTAGATGATAGATAGATAGATAGATAGATAGATAGATAAATAGATAGATAGATAGATAGATAGATAGATAGGTTAGATGATAGATAGATAGATAGATAGATAGATAGATAGATAGATAGATAGATAGATAAGTTTAGATGATAGATAGATAGATAGATAGATAGATAGATAGAATGATAGATAGATAGATAGATAGATAAGGTTAGATGATAGATAGATAGATAGATAGATAGATAGATAGATAGATAGATAGATAGATAATAGATAGATAGATAGATAGATAGATAGATAGATAGATAGATAGATAGATAGATAGGTTAGATGATAGATAGATAGATAGATAAGTTTAGATGATAGATAGATAGATAGATAGATAGATAAGGTTTGAAGATAGATAGATAGATAGATAGATAGATAGATAGATAGATAAGGTTTGAAGATAGATAGATAGATAGATAGATAGATAGATAAGGTTTGAAGATAGATAGATAGATAGATAGATAGATAGATAGATAGATAGATAAGGTTTGAAGATAGATAGATAGATAGATAGATAGATTAGTTATTAGTTAGAAAGAACATAGATATCTTAAAGCTTAATTGAGTATCTATGGCTTCTAGCAGTTTACATTAAACATAGTTCAAACAGACATGGACTTTTGGTCAATGAAAGTCTATGGGACTTTTTATGATTTTTAATATTAATTTTTAAGAAAACCGTAACTCAAACCAGTCTGAAAAGATATAGCACACTAAGTCAGAACAGTATGAAGATCTGACCCGAGTTTGGAGTATGTAGCTTGAAAAAATAAGGTCTAGGAGGAATTATCATGTAGGTGTTTATCCAGACAAAAACTTTTCTAAACCTACGGCTCCAAAAAATTTGCGGCCAGAAAAATAAGAATAATAATAAGTTTAAATAGTTTCAGTAAGTTGGCTTTCCCAAGCCAACTTAATTATCATGTGTATACATACATACATTTTATTAGATGAATGCCACTTTATCCAGACAAAAACTTTTCTAAACCTACGGCTAAGCACCTAATAACAATGTGTTATTAATGAGGCATTTTATTTCCACTTTTCAAATATTTACTTTATTTTTGTTGAAAATAAATGTCTTTCTGAACTGGAAAGAGGAGAAGCACAAGTTTGTCAAGAGTCGGATTCGAATGTGGGCCGATCACACATCTCGTGTCTTTTGCTCACTGCGCCACTGATATTTCAAACATGTATTTGTCTTTTGCAGTGCTGTTTATGGCATTGGTGTGTGGAGTTATTGTAAATAGCCTCTGCCAACAAATTGCTTTATTTGTCAGAGTATATACACTCTGTTTCTTTTTAGAGCTGCTTTACAAGGAAATTGAATTCTGTTTGCATAACTGAAATACTTTTTATTTATATATGTTATTTGTATATTATATTTCTGCAGTGTTATTATTATTTAATATCTTTGAAACAATCAGTACCTGTATAAAACGCTTTGGAGATAAAGGTGTCATCATTTTAGTTGATTGGAAATGTACCATAGAGATTAAAGTACAATCTGTCCTAATAATGATATTGTTTTTAGATACACAGCAACAGTTTGTAGTTTACATATATATGTTTATACGTACATATACATGTGTTATTATGTAATAATAATAAAAATCCCCAAAATATATATAGTACACCATCTCACACACAACCTCAAATGCAGAGGTTCCTTTA
>NW_026127310.1:0-25251 GCF_022985175.1 Labeo rohita | reverse complement strand
ATCATGTTGGCAACTTGCTAATCATGCTAAAATCATGCTAGCGACTTGATAGTCATGCTTAAATCCTGCTAGCGACTTTGTTAATCATGTTAAAATCATGCTAGCGACTTGCTAGTCATGCTAAAATCATGCTAGCGACTTGCTAATCATGCTAAAGTCGTGCTAATGATTTGCTAGTCATCCTAAAATCATGCTAGCGACTTGCTAGTCATGCTTAAATCATGCTAGTGACTTGGTAGTCATGTTAAAATCATGCTAATGATTTGCTAGTCATCCTAAAATCATGCTAGCGACTTGCTAGTCATGCTAAAATCATGCTAGTGACTTGCTAGTCATGTTAAAATCATGCTAGCGACTTGCTAGTCATGCTAAAATCATACTAACGACTTGCTAAAATTATGTTAGCGACTTGCTAGTCATGTTAAAATCATGCTAGCGACTTGCTAATCATGCTAAAATCATGCTAGGGACTTGCTAGTAATGCTAAAATCATGCTAGTGACTTGCTAAAATCATGCTAGCGACTTGCTAGTCATGCTAGAATCATGTTGGCGACTTGCTAATCATGCTAAAACCATGCTAGCGACTTGCTTTCTATCATGCTAGCAACATGCTTTCTTTCTAATCTAATCTTTCTAACTAATCTTTCTTTCCTTTCTAACAAATCTTTCTTTTTTCTTTCGTTCTAACTAATCTTTCTTTTTTCTTTCTTTCTTTCTTTCTAACCAGTCTTTCTTCTTTCTTTCTAGCTAATCTTTATTTTTTCTTTTTCTTTCTTTCTAACTAATCTTTCCTTTCTTTCTTGCTTACTTTTCTTTCTAACTAATCTTTCTTTTTTCTTTTTTACCTTTCTTTCTTTCTTACTTTTCTTTCTTACTAATCTTTCTTTTTTCTTTCTTTCTAACTAATCTTTCTTTTTTATCTTTCTTCTTTCTTTCTAACTAATGTTTCTTTCTTTCTAACTAATCTTTCTTTCTTTCTTTTTCTTTCTAACTATTTTTTCTTTTTTTCTTTATTTATATCTATCTAGCCTATCTATCTTCAAACTTTATCAATCAAACTAAAACTATTTCAAACTGAAAACCTTTAAACTTTCTTTAAACTAAAAGCTTTTAAAACTACTTAAAACTTACTGGCTAGGCTTTCTCAAGCCAACTTAAAGTTTGCTAACAAACTTTTTATCTAGTTATTATTATTATTATTATTATTATTATTATAGAAAAGCTTGCATGTTTGGTCAGTGTTCTCAAACTCTCTGAGTCTATAATGGAGAGTCTATTTAAAGATACAATATCATACAACACCAAACCTATATTAACACAAATACATTTGATTTAATTGAACTACCTAAAATAAGAAGAACTAGCAAAAGCACATGTCCACAGGGCCTCCATCTTTCACAAGCAGCACAGATAAACAGATGAT
The DNA here is from genome assembly GCF_022985175.1 of Labeo rohita. Taxonomy (NCBI): domain Eukaryota; kingdom Metazoa; phylum Chordata; class Actinopteri; order Cypriniformes; family Cyprinidae; genus Labeo; species Labeo rohita. Next base: position 23,827 of record NW_026127310.1, on the reverse strand, counting down.
TTCTGAAACGCTGTATCTGATCCACACGTAACATATCATCACATTGAATCAATAAACAATACAATAAACACTGAAACCCTCCTACACACAGCACATCATTTATCTTCAGCTGAATACTGTATTAAAAACAGAATAACAAAACAGAAGATAGTGTAGAATATAATGAAATACTCACAGAGTATGAGAGGCAGTGCACTGGACCCCATACTGACACATTGATAGACTGTTTTAACAGTGCTGTGTGCACTAAATCAGACACTTCCTGAGTATCACAGTTTAAGAAGAGATGAGGGAGGAGACAAAACGCTACACAGAAATACATGAAGAAACAGGAAGAAAAACACATCCATTAAAGATACTTAGTCTTTTCGTGCATGCAAGTTACTTGAAAAGACAATGCAGTAGTTGTTCCAGTAGTTGTTCTCACACGGCATTGTTTTGTTCATTCATGCTACCAGAGCCGCACACATTACAAACAGACCGGTGAATATAAAGTCAATTTATGAGTTGAATCCTAATGTAGGTCTACTTATGTAATTCCTGCTCTTATTTGAGTTATTCTCTCATCTACAATTGCAGCGGCCCGGTTAATGACAACTAAACTGCTTTTACACAATGATTGATATAAAGAACAAGCAATACATTCTCTCTGTCAGTAAATTCTGCACATATGTGTCAATTATTTTAGTTAATTAAAATATGATTTCTGTAATATGGTCAGATAAAAATCTACAACCACTTTGCTGTCATGAAAGTATTATTGCATCACCATATTTCACATGTAAGACTTTGCAACAACAATAACCCAGAATTAAAACCAAGTGTGATTTATAGAAATATATGAAGAAATAAACAAAGAAATTAAGTTTAAGATAGTTCAATTCCAAGTAAATTGCATACTGTCTATAAAGTGATATTGATTCCGATTGGATGGAGTGATGATTTGCCACAATAACATTTAAAATGTTTATTTCTCCTCTAAAAAGGTACATGACAGACCTTACTTCTTAGATTCTTAGATCAGGAGATTCGGGTGTAACAATAACTGGAAGAAGCCTCTTACTAAAAATTTAGCTTTACCAGTTGGTACTAATGTTACTTTACTGTCACTATATATATATATAGAGAGAGAGAGAGAGAAAACAGAGACGCTAAAGTTTGACATTATACAGGGTTTCTAAGAAGTGAAAGTAAATGAAAATGACATGCACATGTTGCTGTGAATCTTTTGCTCTTGTGGTTGTATTTTGAGGTTTATGAAATGAAAGAAACAGAATAAGAATTACTATCTCCCCCACTCTTGTTAAAACCACAGAGCAGAAGTACAGACCACTGTGCGTCTGCTGCTGCCCGGTGAACTGGCCAAACACACCGTGTCTGAGGGCACAAAGGCAGTGACCAAATACACCAGCTCAAAGTAAAGATTTATCAGCGAACCCAAAGGCTCTTTTAAGGGCCACACATGTTGTTTTTAAAAGTACCTCTTTTCTTCTTCTTTTTTTAAATTAATGAATTTATTTAATAATAATAATAATAATAATAATAAACAAAATGTTAAGTTCCTTATTTAATATGTCTGGCTTTTATGGCTTACATAGTGTGTGTAATAATGAGAGTTTGAAGCTCAAATACTGATTTGGTGCAGATGCTGACATTTATGTGGAGAAGATAATGAGATTAAATAAAGAGATAAATATCAATCACTCTACGTCTCCCAGTGTCTTGGTTAAATGATATTGATTAGTTTTATGATCAAAGCGCTGTTTCCAAAAAATATAATGCAATACGATAAACATAAGTTGCTTCAGCCCAGCAAATGTTTGACCTGAAATTATATATATATATATATATATATAAAATAATAATAATAATAATTATAATAATTATAGAATCTTAGAATAGTTATAGAATTTTAGAATCAGGGAGATTTCACAACTACATATATATATTTGGTTCGCTTTAATATTAAGATGTAATTTGACATTATTAGTATGATAACATTATTAGCTGTTAGTACTAAAAAAAGTTGTTCAGTCTTGTTGATGGAGGTCTGTTTAATAAAGTGTCATAATGAACCTGTTCCTCACATTCAATACAATATTAATATATCCGATATTAGTGATTTCTCGGTCTAAGCTTTTATTGAGGAACAGTTTTGTTTGTCCAATGTCTTTAAAAGGCAACTTTCAATAGTTTGCAGTGAATTTGACTGACACACTAAGAAACTGTTTTTGGAGTAGGGGCCTTTTTGTTTGGGGTTTGCTTGTTCTCCATGTGTCAGTTTGGTTTCTCCCACACTCTGATATACAGCACAGGTGAATTAGAGACACTAAATTGTCTATATGAGTGTGAGTGTGTGTGTGTGTGTGTGTGTGTGTTAGTCTTGTGATGGACTGGCTATGACCAGAGTGTTTCTCAGTCTTCAGCCTGAGACTTCAGCATCCTGTGACCCTACATGTGGTCTGGAGAATGGATGAAATATCAAGTTTAAGTTTATTCCTGTTACGTGGCTTTGGTCTTCAGTAGATGCAACTGTGAAACAAACACACACACACATGCACACAGACACACACATTCTTGCATTTGTGGTTTACGGGGACTCTCCATAGGTGTAATGGTTTTTATACTGTACAAACCGTAATATACTGTACTAACCCTCACGGGAGACTGTGCACACTTTTTGAATTTCATAAAACACTGTTTAGTATGTTTTTTAAGCCTTTTGTTTTACGGGGACACAGGAAGTGTCCTCATAAACCATGTTTACGTTGTAGTACCCATGTCATTATACACATCTGTGTCCTCATAAACTATATATACCAGAACACAGACACACTCACACATTACCCATCTCAGGCCGAAGAGACCCGAAAGGGTAAACACAACACCCACAGTGTAATGTCTGTAAAAAAGTAAGAGAAACACATGAATATGCTGTGAGCTCTGGCGATGTTTAATGAACTCTGACCCGAGCTGCGCAGTTCAACATCTCAACAGCGCTAAACGCCCTGTACAGGAGACACAAATAATGACAATTTCAGGGTCAGCCCAAAAATACATTAGGGGTTCAGTTTTTTTCTTTTTTGTTGTTTCTATATTTACACATTACACATTTATGATTTCGACGCAGCTGATCCCTAGGGCGCCAAAATGAGTGAAGTGTTTTTTTTTGTTTGTTTGTTTGTTTGTTACCAATACTACTTCAATGCTATCAATTTAAAATATTACAAAAAAGCGATTATCCGACAAAAACATAACTATTCGGTTCGACGCATCCCAGCGAGCAAAAAGTGGTCTAGAACACGTCTATAAGACGTAATTTATAGACATCCAGAAGACGTCTTCACAGGAGCCAGAACGAAAGTTTTTCTATACGTCTTTTCTGGACATTGCATAGACGTAAATTAAAGACGTGCTACAGACGTAATTTATAGACATCCAGAAGACGTCCTCACAGGAGCCAGAATGAAAGTTTTTTTATACGTCTTTTCAGGAGAATATTTAGACGTCAATTAAAGACGTGCTAAATACGTAATTGTTGGACAGCTAAAGGCAGCCAGAATAAAAGTTGGATTAAATGCTTTTTCTGTAGAAATGTCTAAGACAACTGTACTAACATGGAAATCCCATCTGTGCATATTTGCAAGGATCAAAAAAATGTTTACTTCAAACAGTGGAAGTGAGTTAGTTCTCACTAAGAAAAACCCAGTTACTCTTGTTAATGGTTGTCACGTCATGAAACTTCAGACAGACCATACACTGTAAAAAAAAAAAAAGTATAATATACGGTAAAATACCGGCAGCTGTGGTTGCCAGAAGTTCACCGTAAAATATATGGTCACAATGTGAAATGCTTTACAGAATACTTTTTGATAACCCGTAAATTTTACATTTGAGAACTGCTGCTTGTTTACAGTGCATTTCTGTTAAATAAAACAGATATATTGTAAACATGTTTACAGTAATTTACTTTAAAATAAGCAGTTGTAAATGTAGATTTTCTTACAGTAAACTACTGTTAATATAATAAATATACTGTCAAACTAATTACATTCTATTTACGTAACAAACACAATACAACTGTATAGAATATTATAGTATTTTATTGTAATGTTCAATTTTACAGAAAATTACCGGCAGCTGTGGTTGCCAGAATTTCACTGCAAAAATACGGTAAAATACAAAAGGCATTACAGTTGTTTGCCACAGATTTTACAGTAATCAGTCAGGTTATTGGAATTGCTAAATTAACTAATAAATACTGTCTATAGTAAATCAAGGCACAAACCATAATTATTAGATTTTAAAGAAACAGATTCTGCACACAGGCACTGTGTTAAAACAGTCTGAGCTGATCCAATAACTTGACCAGTGTACTCACAAAGACGTGTTGATCTTGGAAATAAAATGTGTCCATATAAATTCAGGATAATCAATGATGACATAAACATCAATCAGGGCCGCTTGTCTGGTTGAACAACAGTAATGAGTCCACACTTGACGGAAGACATGGGACTGAGTCAGTTCGAGAAACTGGAAATGTACTGCTTGAAGACTTGAATGTTCTCACTATTTCAATGTGGATTGGCATGATCTATCTGCAGAAAACAGACACAAAGACAAGTTAGTTCATAAGCAATATGCTTAAACAGAGATAAACTCAGTCTTCTTTTGTCAAATTGATTATTAATGAACTACACACAAGCAAGCAACACTCTGAATTATGCAGTCTACTTTGATAATCAATATGAGTATCAGGGCAAAAGACTGAAATACACACATCTACACCTATTGTAGCTGAAAAAATAAAGCACTGTTTATTTCATTTGTGCATTTGTACTGTGTATTATGAGGCGCCACGTAGGATTTAAATGAAACTTCGCTTATCAATACATACATAAAACACATGCATATACACCTAGAAACTACTTGCATATACATGTATACTATTGGATGTTCAAAATATATATATGAAATACACATGCACACTAATATGAAATCCATACCAATACATCTTTTATTAGTAATGAATACATATACACTTGTGAATAACTTGTATATACATACGCTAATAGACACTCGCTTATACGTATAAACTTGATCCATGCATATACACCTACAACAACACGCACATATACATATAAACTCGCTGCATGCAGACACACCTGTACATACTCGCATATACATATAAACTTGATCCATGCATATACACCTAAAAACACTCGCACATACATATAAACTCGTTGCACGCATATACACCCATAAAACACTCACGCAAACATACAAAATAAATTTCAGGTAAGACGCAGGCTTTAGTTGTGTATATACATATATGCAAGTGATTTCAATTGTGGATGTGCGTTAACTTTTCAGTGTAAACGGAAGGCATTTCAGTGTAAACGGAAGCAGCGGCACTTCCGGCGGAATCTCCAGATACCGGGGCATTTTAAAACGCTTAACGTGACTTAATGCATTAAAATAGTGTTTTAAAAGACCTTTAATATAGCATACGATGTACCAGGGGCGAATTTCCACTAGTCACTTTTCAAAATCCCGTTCAGCACCGCCGAGAGTTCGCGCGATCGTTCAAACAAAACCGAAAGTAAAACGCGCACACGCCTTCAAAAGCAATTTTAATACCCCGCGTTTAGAGCGCGACTCCCCAATGCGTGCAAATTAGGCTACATAACATATTTAGGATGTTATTAGTATGTAGGCTATAATAGGTTGTGTAGTTGTCTATAGTTCTGTATCATGCTCGAAAAATTTTGGTCTCTATTTGAATTGTTTTAACTATGTTCTGTTCTACTTTCTGAGTATGAATTACAAGCAGTAAAAGACACATGCAGTAAAAGACAACAACACTCAAGGACCATAAAAAGTTTTGCTACAAACTCAACTGACTGGCTTAATTCTCTCCTGCATGATTTCATAAGTCTCTTCAGACCTTAGAACTGTACATGAATTATGAGCTTCTTGAATGTTTGACCTCCTAACTAAAGCTCTTTTTCGCAAATTTAACATATAAATAAAGACAGTATGTATATATATATATATATATATATATATACAGTCCTAGTTTATACAGTCCTAGTTATAGTAGCCAAGTAGGCTACTCTCTCAATATTCAAAGTGCAAATAGAGACTAAATTTTTCAAACATGATAGAGAACTATAGACAACTACACAACCTATTATAGCCTACATACTAATAACATCCTAAATATGTTATGTAGCCTAATTTGCACGCATTGGGGAGTCGCGCTCTAAACGCGAGGGTATTAAAATTGCTTTTGAAGGCGTGTGCGCGTTTTACTTTCGGTTTTGTTTGAACGATCGCGCGAACTCTCGGCGGTGCTGAACGGGATTTTGAAAAGTGACTAGTGGAAATTCGCCCCTGGTACATCGTATGCTTTATTAAAGGTCTTTTAAAACACTATTTTAATGCATTAAGTCACGTTAAGCGTTTTAAAATGCCCCGGCATCTGGAGATTCCGCCGGAAGTGCCGCTGCTTCCGTTTACACTGAAATGCCTTCCGTTTACACTGAAAAGTTAACGCACATCCACAATTGAAATCACTTGCATATATGTATATACACAACTAAAGCCTGCGTCTTACCTGAAATTTATTTTGTATGTTTGCGTGAGTGTTTTATGGGTGTATATGCGTGCAGCGAGTTTATATGTATGTGCGAGTGTTTTTAGGTGTATATGCATGGATCAAGTTTATATGTATATGCGAGTATGTACAGGTGTGTCTGCATGCAGCGAGTTTATATGTATATGTGCGTGTTGTTGTAGGTGTATATGCATGGATCAAGTTTATACGTATAGCGAGTGTCTATTAACGTATGCATGCATTAAGTTTATATGTATATACAAGTTATTCACAAGTGTATATATATTCATTACTAAGAAAAGATGTATTGGTATGGATTTCATATTAGTGTGCACGTGTATTTCATATATATATTTTGAACACCCAACAGTATACATGTATATGCAAGTAATTTCTAGGTGTATATGCACATGTTTATGTATGTATTGATAAGCGAGGTTTGATTTAAATCCTACGTGGCGCCTCAAAGTGTATCTTTGATCTTTTTAATAGTAAAAATAAAATGATGAAATAAATATTTTTTTTTTTTTATTATTCACTAATAGTTTGAACTGAGTGTTGTGCTTGAATCTACCTAGCATTTGTTACACTGAACTATACCACTACTTACCATTAATTGTCCTTGAGACTGCTGTCTTATTGGGTCCAGACTTGACTGAAGAGAGGTTGGACAGAGTCTCTTGCTCACAGGATACAATGTTCAGAAAACTGGAACTCTGAGCTGGTGCTGACATGATCCTCTTTGCAAAAAGGAGATAAGAAACAAAAAAAGAAAAAAATGATAACATAAATAGTTAAGTGATATAACAAATTTTATAGCATTTACACATTAGCTACAGTAAGTGCTTCGCTTAGAAATATTAAGCAGGTTGTGTTATTTCCAACTAAAAAAGTAATCATCGTCAACATTATGTAAACAATGTACATGAATATATAATACATTTTACTCAAGATCTTTTACATGCATGCATACAAGCTTCACGAAGATGACAGAATGTGGTGAACGTGTGGTAATATTAATCTGTAAATGTGCAAGTAATTTTAGTAATATGATGTTAAAAGTTTAGAAAAATTAGCATAAACAATATTTTACACATCAGTTGAGATCAAGCATTAGGACCTCTGTTTTGAAATTAAAAACTGACATATGCACTGCTATAGAATGAAAGATTGTGAACATATTTATGTTGTAATAAAATATTCTTTAGAAAAAAAAGATTTTAGTTCCACAATTTTATCATATCAATGACAACAGAGTATAGTTATTTGAGCAGCTGACCAAAAGGTAACATGTATGATCTGACAAATATTGATGCAGGGCAGTTACTTTAAAAGCTTATGAATGAAATGTACTCACTGAAGCTTAGCACTCTGAGACTTGGCCATCCCACATTTCTGCAAAGTTGGAAGCACTGAAATTTCCAGCTGTGCAAGTTAAAGAAAGGGTTAAATAATTAAATAGTACTTCAAAAGTTTTTGGTAAGAAAGTAAAAGAAATTAATGTATAATGAACAGCAAAACTTACTGCTATTTATTCTTGAAAAGTATCGAAATCCAAATGGATACTGTCAGGAAAAAGAGATTGAAGAGGTCCTTGTTGCGTACAACACCTGGCATAACATAACAAAAACAGGTAAAGGGAAAAATATTGTCCTAAATAAGACAACATATTTTCAAGCATATCTTTCACTCAAATTACATGTAATAAATAAATGGCCACATTTAGTGAAAAACCAACAGTTGTGCCTCACAAGTGGCTAATCAGGTTCAACACAACACATACCATTATTGTAGCAACCAAAGTTCACTTCCACCTAGGTCCTGGTGCTGCAATCCTGATCTCTCTCCATTGTGTCTCTTGTTAAATAAAGTGGATACAGCAAAAACATGTCATTAAAAGTTAAAACCAGTAAATTAAATAAATACTGTTGATAAAAGAGTACAATTTCACCACTTTCTTTTGTCACAAAGGTCCAGAAAGTTGTTTCCTCAAAGTCATCATCTACTGAAGTTTGAATGCAGTGCTTGAAATGTGTCAGAATTGAAAGACTTCAATTTTACACTAGTTATGAAAATAGCTTATACAATGTGTGTGTGTCTGTAAAAGCTATTTTACTTTTAGCAGAAAAATTTCAAAGTATTTACTTACTTTTAAGTAGATTCCTAGATCTTAGCAATGCCATCAGCCATTAACTTAATTTGAAAGGTTACAACAATCACTGAAAAAAAGGTGTCTGGAAAGTTTTCCAAAAGGTTTATTAACATCAGTAAGTAAACAGCCAAACACTCTAAACTCCCTGTTGTATCAGACTATTTTGAAAAAACAAAACTTCTAAAATCCAAAACTAAAAGCATATCACACTATATGCAGGGAGTAGGCTTGCCACGATAGACGGTGTTGACGGTGTTACCGGTTTTAAGACGCAACACCGGTGACATCACTTTTCCACCGTGACACCGTCCCCACATTTTTTTTTTTTTTTTAAGTATTCGTTTTTTTATTAAATATTTATTTGAATTAAATGGAAAATATAATTCTAAATAATTTACTTAAGACAAGAGCATGCACTATAATTAAAAACTGAACATGGCTACAATGCGTCATATTTCATTTATCACGTGAGGAGAACGAGAGGAGTCAAATTTACAGAAAGAGAATGGCCTTGTGTTTTTTTTTTTTTTCGTTATGTTAATAAAAGTTCTGTGTTTAATATCAGTGAATTTTTTTTTTTTTTAGTTTCGTTGTCGTCCATTCAAACAATTGACGCCGAATTGGCAATTCCCGCAAAACTGAAAGTGAAAGTATAATATGCACGCATTTATAAGCTATTTAACAGCAGAAAAAAAAGAGGAAAAGAGGAAACCCCCACCCCCACGGAGATACCGGTATTACCGGTGTTGTCACATGTCGATTAACCGGTGGGGAAATTTCCTCATCGTCACAACCCTAGCAGGGAGTAAAATCAATTTGTTTTGTAACATCTTTAGAAAAATGTAAAAAAAAAAAAAAAAAAAAAAAAAAATTGCTCTTTTTTTTTTTTTTTTACTAAACTGAACAAATACAGCCTTTAACAAAAATGTCCAAAATGTTACATTGTTCTTAGGTAATCATTAGACATTAATAACTTTTACCAAAATGTGAAATAAGCCAGTTTACCAATTGAACTGAACCAAAAACAATGCTTATTAAAACATTAACATTAACCCAAAACCTAAAAGCATACTTTTTCTGTTAGTGGTTAACAGATAAAGTACAGTAAAGTGGATGCTGTTCCATACAGGTAGTGCCTTTTAAGTGTTTTGTCTTAACACTTCAAATGGATGTGACTGCACATTTAATAGCGGTAATGTTAACAGCTGTCCCCACAGTAATGTTAACAGGCGCATTAACATTATGTTTTCTGTAAAAATGAGCCTTAAATGATGCATATGTACAGAAAGTCTGTTTGCAATCGGCTGCAAAGCACTTAAATAAACGAAGTGGTTCATTTCGGTGAAGTTTGCAGTGTAGTACATACCCCCTCAATGATTTGACTGACTTGCCACAGAAATTGCAACATAACATCGCGTCTACAAGACAGGATCAATAACTACAACGACAGTTGTTCGAGAGTTTTACCTTTTTAGTTTAGAAAAGTGTTGTCGGGCTTGACTCGAAAAGAGATGTGAAGTCCCCAGAAGTCAAACAGTTGTGTTATCACGTATCGTTATTCCAACAGTTGCTAGGCGGTGGGCGAGCTAAAATGGCGCTGACTGAAAAAAATGACGTCGACATTGTTAACGTTCGTTCAATGAGCGGTGCCTTTCCCCCATTTTAAATTAGTGCGCGTTCCCGTGCACTATTGTTTTTTTTTTTTTTTTAAATAAGCCCAGAAATGGGGAATGGGTTAAAAGAAGATGCACTTTGAGAAGACGTTATACTAAACAGATACACATGTAGCATGCGTCAGCAGTGCACGATAATGCCTTTCCCCTCACCTTCACAATTTGCAAGTTACCCTATATAATATAAATAAATAAAGGCATTATAGTACTCACCACTTGTATTGCATCATAGATATATATACTGACTAGATGTCGCCTTGGGCCTCTAAGCATACGTCAACATCTTGGCCATCTTGGGTCGGGGATCTGAAGGAAGCGCCGAAGTTTTTCATGAACTGGATGTTTTCAAAGAATGGTTAACCTGTGTTATATACTGTAGCCTAATCATTTAATAAGCTGTTGTAAATACTGGAAGATGTTTTCACACTACGTACGCACGTTATGTTTGTTTTTGTGTTATATAACCATTTTACGCTGGGTCATTGTATTGCAGGCTTGCTGATGTACAAAATAAACCAGTACAATTCAAATGTTTTAATTAACATGTATTTTTAAGTATGGATATCACACCATTGTAGCAGGGTTCCCGCGGGTCCTTAAAAAGTCTTAAATTTAGTTTATCAAATTTAAGGTCAAAAAAAGTAAATTGTACAAAAAAGTCTTAAATTTTAGGCACGGGAAGACCAGAATTGCGATACAGCTTAGTGTCACGATTAAACTTCAAAAGGCTGTGATTCCGTTAAATAAACATGAGCGCTGCGCGTTCAAAGTCCGGTGCTGAGCTGCTTTGTGTACTGCGGTTACCGGGGAAACACATGTCTGCAGTTCCGAATGCGCCATCTGCTGGCAGAGATTGAATGTGCATTTTGCTCTATTATTCATCTATTTATTTATATTTTATATATACTTTATTTTATATTATTCATGTTTTTTTCATATCACTATCAGCATCCTTGTAATTGATTTGTGCATTGTACGTGTGTCTAAGTATTGTATTGTATATGATATATCACATATTTATGATAGAACATAGATTAATTAATGATTTTACTTATATCATATAAGTAAAATAATTAATTAATCTATGTTCTATCATAAATATATGTCTGACATTTATAATAAACCAAACAGCTTGAAAATCGGTTGAAAATTAAGCAAATTAAGGTGATTTTAATCGTTGATAGTTCTCTGCCAATGTTAACTAATGGAGAGTAGACGCGGCTTCCCCCGACCCAAGATGGCGGCCGCGCTGACGCATCGTTCCTATGGACAGCAGCGTCAGAGGCGACATCTAGTCAGTATATATATCTATGGTATTGCATGCAGATCGCGCTGTGCAGTTCTCATGATGTCCGAAGTCGGGACTGGAAGCCGTCTTCTTCTTCTTGTTTTTTCTGTCTTCATGTTTGTTCATGATTTTGATAAATGTTTCTCAGTGTTTCACAGTTTTATGATAGGTTACTTTATTTATTTATTAATTTTAAAAAAAATAGGCTTAGATCATGAATAATAGGCTACTACACAGTTTTCAATAATTTACTTTTAAAGGGTATTTTTAATAGGATTTTTAAAACATGCTATCATGAATAATAAAGGATAAATAATAAAACACATTTTCATAATTTTCTTTTAGAATGGGCAAGTTTTTGTTATGTCTTGTGCTCTTTTATTTAGCTTATTCTATCTGATTTTATTTCATAGCCTATAGTGACAATTAAAAAATAATATGGAAAATCAAATATTTTTACAATATGATTACATAAAGGTCAATATATTTGTATTCTTAAAATTATCTCTTGCATTTTAACTATCAAATTTGATCCATATTTAAAAGAAAAATACACAAAAGTACAGTCAATTACAGAATATTTTAATTTTTTTAATTAAAGGGAGAGTTCACCAAAAGAAAATTTAAATTATGTCATCTTCGGGAACAGAAATTAAGATTTTTTGGATTTAATTGTGTAATTATGGTGTAACGACCATTGCTGTCTATCTTAATTTGTGTTCCAAAGATGAATGAAATCTTACGGGTTTGGAATTTTCATTTTTGGGTGAACTATCCCTTTAAAATTGACTTATTTATCAACCATATACCATATGTTTAACATCTTGCTACAGCAGAATTTAAGGTATGTGTTTGTCGAATTTTTGAAGGTTTTATGTTGTAAATTCTATAGTACACATCAACAAAATGTGTTTTTACACAGAATTATACCGTTGATTTTAGGGGGATTACTTGCTTGAGAAGTTACGGTAGTTTTTAATTTATTTTAGCCAAAATTAATATTTTCACTGTAACAATTTGTGTTTTTTACATTTTAAGAAAGTAAAAATTTAAGTTATGTACTGTTTCTTAAGTTACGGTAATTTAATGTATGTAATACAGTGACATGCCATTTTTGTTTAAATAATCTTTTACTGTTGCTGCTTTACAGTTTTTTACTGTAGTTTTCACAGACATTTTTTACAGTGTAGACCTAAATTAGATTTGAAAGAATACTGATAATACTGAATATCCAATTGAATAACTGTGTAGTGTATACTAGTCTTGCATTTTTGAACCTTATCAATATAATTGTAATAAACTGCTTACCATTTTCCTGTAAACCAAACTGATCACTCCCAGAAATCAACTATTTAAATCTCAAAATATATTTTTATTACTAATACTTAGCAGAACTTAAAACTAGAACAGTAGTATAAATTAACACAACACAATAAAACTTAAAACGATCGTGTTTAAGGGCTTGGCACTTAATCTGGAATGACTTTAGGAAATTAGTCTGGAAATTAGGAAATTAGTCTGGACTGAGGGACTCTGCAATTATGACAATGACGATGGTTGTTAATTTTTTTTTACAGTCATTTCAGATGTCTTTTTTGATTGGTTGACGTTTCGATTGTGGCCTTAACATATTTTCTGTCATTTATTGACTAAATCTGGATGTTTATGGACGTTTAGATTGTGGCCAAATTGGACATCTTTATTCACGTAATTTGTCGAATAATTCTGGATGTCAAGTCAAGTCAAGTCACCTTTATTTATATACCGCCTTTAACAATACAGAATTGTGACAAGGCGGCTGTACAGTATTAAATAGGAAACAGTACATCAACAATGCCAAGGGCAACATTAAACACTCACATTATAGGTAAAGGTAGTTAATCAAAAACAATAAAATAAAATGCAATATTGTGTTAAGAGAAAGTGTGCCCAACTAAGCAAGCCAGAGGCGACAGCGGCAAGGAACCAAAACTCCATCGGTGACAAATGGAGAAAAAAAACCTTGGGAGAAACCAGGCTCAGTCGGGGGGCCAGTTCTCCTCTGGCCAAAGTTCCCGTGGTCTTGTGCCGACAGCCGTCTAGGTGATGTGGTCTTTAATGTGGATCCGTCTCTGGGGCTCATCTAGTTGATGTGGACTCCGCTGACATTCAGGGCTGTAGAGGTCGTCTCTAGGTGCTGATCCACCGTCTGGGCTGGGTTCGGACTGGATCCGGGGGACTGCAGTGACCATCTGATCTGGATACGGACTGGATCTGGTGGTTAATGTGACCTCGGAATAAGAGAGAAACAGACTAATATTAGCGTAGATGCCATTCTTCTGACGATGCACCGAGTACATCGGGTGTTATGGGAAGTGTTCCCGGTTCCGGTTGACCTAATTAGTGCAGCCTAACAATCCTTTAACGGATTTGAATTATAAGAATGTGGATTTGTTATGTGTAAGCAAGGTTAAAGAGATGGGTCTTTAATCTAGATTTAAACTGACAGAGTGTGTCTGCGTCCCGAACATTGTAGGGTAGATTGTTCCAGAGTTTGGGTGCTAAATAAGAAAAAGATCTGCCGCCCGCGGTTGATTTTGATATTCTTGGTATTATCAAATTGCCAGAGTTTTGAGAACGCAGCGGACGTGAGGGACTATAATGCGATAAGAGCTCACTCAGGTACTGGGGAGCTAAACCATTCAGGGCTTTATAAGTAATTAGCAGGATTTTAAAATCTATACGATGTTTAATAGGGAGCCAGTGCAGTGTAGACAGAACCGGGCTAATATGATCATACTTTTTGGTTCTAGTAAGAACTCTAGCTGCTGCATTTTGGACCAGCTGGAGTTTGTTTATTAAGCGAGCAGAACAACCACCCAATAAAGCATTACAATAATCTAACCGTGAGGTCATAAACGCATGAATTAATGTTTCAGCATTTGACATTGAGAGCATAGGTCGTAGTTTAGATATATTTTTGAGATGGAAAAATGCAGTTTTGAGATGTGAGATGTGGTTTTCAAAGGAAAGATTACCATCAAATAGCACACCTAGGTTCCTAACTGATGACGAAGAATTGACAGAACAGCCATCAAGTATTAGACAGTGTTTTAGGTTATTACACGCTGAGGTTTTAGGCCCAATAACTAACACCTCTGTTTTTTCAGAATTTAGCAGTAAGAAATTACTTGTCATCCAATTTTTTAACTCAACTACACAATCCATTAGTTTTTCAAATTGGTACGTTTCGCCAGGCCGCGAAGAAATATAGAGCTGGGTATCATCAGCATAGCAGTGAAAGCTAACACCATATTTCCTGATGATATCACCAAGGGTAACATGTAAAGCGTAAAGAGTAACGGCCCTAGTACTGAGCCTTGTGGTACTCCATACTGCACTTGAGATTGATATGATACCTCATCATTTACTGCCACGAATTGATGGCGGTCAGATAGATACGATTTGAACCATGCCAATGCACTACCACTAATGCCAACATAATTCTCAAGTCTATTCAAGAGAATGTTGTGGTCAACAGTATTGAACGCAGCACTAAGATCCAGTAGCACTAACAGAGAGATACAACCACGATCGGATGACAAGAGTAGATCATTTGTAACTCTAATAAGAGCAGTGTCAGTACTATGGTACGGTCTAAAACCTGACTGAAAATCCTCACAGATATCATATTTCTGTAGGAAGGAAGATAACTGTGAGGATACAACCTTTTCTAATATCTTTGACAGAAATGGGAGATTCGAGATAGGTCTGTAATTAGTTAATTCGTTGGGGTCAAGTTGTGTTTTTTTAATTAGAGGCTTAATAGCAGCCAGTTTGAAGGTTTTGGGGACATATCCTAATGACAGTGATGAATTAATAATATTTAGCAGAGGATCTATGAGATATGGAAGCATCTCTTTTAGTAGCCTAGATGGAATAGGGTCTAGCATACAAGTTGTTGGTTTAGATGATTTAACAAGTTTATACAATTCTTCCTGACCTATAGTAGAGAATGAGTTGAATTGTTCCCCAGGAGATCTATAGCGCAC
This sequence comes from Labeo rohita, assembly GCF_022985175.1. Lineage (NCBI taxonomy): Eukaryota > Metazoa > Chordata > Actinopteri > Cypriniformes > Cyprinidae > Labeo > Labeo rohita. The sequence goes on along the minus strand of NW_026127310.1, from coordinate 8,064 downwards.
TATCTGATGCGACACTGTAATTGACGGCTGCATAGTGACAATTTTGTCTCTAATTGTATCGATCTTAGAAGTAAAGTAGTTCATAAAGTCATTACTGCTATGCTGATGGGCACAGTCAGTGCCTGTTGGTTCTTTATTTTTTGTTAACTTAGCCACTGTATTGAATAAATACCTAGGGTTATGTTTGTTTTCTTCTAAAAGAGTCGAAAAGTAGTCAGATGGCCGATTTTAACGCTTTTCTGTACGATAGGGTACATTCCCGCCAAGCAGTACGAAAAACCTCTAATTTTGTTTTCCTCCAGCTGCGCTCCATTTTCCGGGCTGCTCTCTTTAGGGCGCGAGTGTGCTTGTTATACCACGGGGTCGGACTATTTTTCTTAATCTTCCTTAGGCGCAGAGGAGCGACCGTATCTAGAGTCCTGGAAAAGAGAGAGTCAATAGTTTCTGTTACATCATCAAGTTTTTCTGAGCTATTGGACATGCTGAGGAATTTAGATAAGTCAGGAAGATTACTTAGAAAGCAGTCTTTTGTAGTAGAAGTGATGGTTCTACCATACTTGTAATAAGGAGTTGAATTTACAGTTTTAGTCATCTGGAGAATACACGAGACTAGATAATGATCAGAGATATCATCACTTTGCTGCAGAATCTCAACGGCATTGACATCAATTCCATGTGACAGTATTAAGTCTAGAGTATGATTTCGACAATGAGTGTGACCTGACACGTGTTGTCTAACTCCAATAGAATTTAGAATGTCTGTAAATGCAGCTGCCAGCGCATCATTTTCAATATCAACATGGATGTTAAAGTCACCTACTATTAAGACCTTATCTGTAGCCAACACCAGCTCAGATATAAAATCAGCAAATTCTTGAAGAAAATCTGTTTGGTGCCCTGGTGGCCTGTATACAGTAGCAAGTACAAACGTCATAGGGGATTTATCATTAACACTTGTTTCTCTGGATAATGTTATATGAAGCACCATTACTTCAAATGAGTTATACTTGAAATCCGCTCTCTGTGAAACACTAAAAATATTGCTATAAATTGTAGAAACACCTCCCCCTTTACCTTTTAGACGTGGCTCATGTTTATAACAGTAATCATGAGGAGTAGACTCATTTAAGATAATGTAATCATCTGATTTTAGCCAGGTTTCTGTCAAACATAGCACATCTAGGTTATGATTAATGATCATATCATTTACAAAAAGCGCTTTTGTAGAGAGGGACCTGATATTCAAAAGGCCAAGTTTTATCATTTGTTTCTCTGTATTATGTAAGTTTTTTATTTGTTGAACGTTGATTAGATTGTTACTCTTAAATTGGTTTGGACGTCTTTTGTATTGTCTAGCTCGGGGAACAGACACAGTCTCTATAGCATGATATCTAGGTGTAAGGGTCTCTATGTGCTGAGAATTAACTGATTCTGGTGACGTGAGGCGGCTAGCAGACGGTCGGATTAGCCAGTCTGTCTGCTTCCTGACCTGGGCCCCAGTTAGTCAAGTGCAAACTCTAAGACTATATGCCATATTACTAGAGAAAAGAGCGGCACCACCCCTGGAGGGATGAAGACCATCTCTTTTCAACAGGTCAGGTCTGCCCCAAAAACTTGTCCAATTGTCTATGAAACCTATGTTATTCTGCGGGCACCACTTAGACATCCAGCCATTTAGTGACGACAGTCTGCTATGTATCTCGTCACCACGATACGCAGGGAGGGGGCCAGAGCAAATTACAGTGTCTGACATCATACTTGCAAGTTCACACACCTCTTTAACATTATTTTTAGTGATCTCCGACTGGCGAAGTCGAACATCATTTGTGCCGACGTGAATAACGATCTTACTGAATTTACGTTTAGCATTAGCCAGCACTTTTAAATTTGCCAAGATGTCAGCTCTGGCTCCCGGTAAACATTGGACTATGGTGGCTGGTGTCTCTATTTTCACGTTCCGTACAATAGAATCGCCAATAACTAGAGCACTTTGATCAGGTTTCTCAGTGGGTGCGTCACTGAGTGGGGAGAACCTGTTTGATGTTCTGATCGGAAAGGAAGAGCGGTGTTTTGACCCGCGACTATGCTGTCTCACAGTCGCCCTGCTGCAAAGGCGAAGTTACCGGTGTTACACCAAATTCTGTGACCATCGTATTCTGTGACCCTAGTAGGCGCTGTTGTCACTGTTTGGCTTAAACTCGATCACACAGGTGGATTGGGTCCGCAAACAGCGTAACTTTAAAATATAGGTGAGATCTGTGACACGTTCATAAAATGTTTGCGTGTGAACGCGTTTGGCGCCCGTGCACATCCATCTATGCACAATGAGAGAGTTTTGCAAATGAACTCATCATGCATAGCCTAAGGGAAAATCTTCAACACAGAAAGACTTAATGTCCAACAAATGTACTGTGTACTTTAAAAATAAATAAATACATAATTAAAAAATAATAATAATAATAATAAAAACTTTAAAAGTTTTAATATGAACAGTGCAACTTTTACAATACTGAATTGTCATTTATTTTATTTATTCATTTTCTAATACTTTTCATTTTTAAAGTTACTTTAATTTCTATTTAATTAAAAATATGGTGTTAAATTGTGGTTTGTGTGCATTGTTTCTCTTTTCTCTGTCCAGTTGCTCTCTCTCCGTTACTCCAGGTTCTTGTTCATAATTGACTGGAGAAGCGGATCGGCTCCTTCTGCGTGCTTGCATCTTTTAAAAAGTCACAAAAAGTCAGTGTTAAGAAGACAGAGGTGTTATTGTTTCAAAGCTAGTCGTTATACTTATACACACAATATTTTGTTGTTGGCTTTTCTATCTTTTTCTTTCCTGTTGTTGTTACTATTATTATATTAGTATTAAAAGGTAAACTGTAAAGAGAGACAACACTCGTAGTAGAATTCCTTTTGATCTTTTTATAATTACTATTGTGTTGTATTAAAAGGTAATGCATTGATTGCATGCAAAGTATGCAGTTTTGCAGGAGATGGGCGACTATTTTGTTCTGAAGAAATGTATTTTTCTTCTGTTTTGAAACAGATAGGGATGACAGCTGTAATTTTGTTCATTTTTATTTTGGGGTATATTTGTTACAGCCCAGTGAAGGAGCAGAGACGAGCAACGCAAGATAAATGAATATCAGCAACAAGGAGTACAATTCATTTTCATTTATTGTGGAAGCATTCAGATAATTTTCCCTAAATGCCACAATACAAGCTTCCGAGACAGAAATATTGCTGACTTTAAGAGCTACCATAGCCTAACAAAATAAAAATGAACAAAAATACAGGCAACAATTAAAATTTATCACACATGAAGCAATTAAAGTCTTCACCTTATAAGTCAGAAAATAACTCATGGTCCATTGATAACAAGGACTAACTTGACTGATGTGCATATATTAGTAGGATTATTTGCAAGTTACAACAGTGCATAATGGATTCTAACATGGTAACTGAGCTTAAGAGGTATCTTCTTGTGGGGGAATATCCCAAAAATGCTGACAAACATCAGTGTTACATCATAAAGAAGAGAGCCTCAAATTTCTGCATGATTGGTAAGGGAATAGATAAACTATAAATAAAATAATTATGTGCAGTGTTTGCTGTTAATGGTTTGCCAGTGTAAAACCATGGCAATAAAGCTACTTGAATCTTAATTTGTTAAGTGCTGATTTAGTCACTGTTCATGCAAGCACAATTATATATTTTGAAATATAGCCTTGATCCCAAAAATTACAATACAACGTTCTTTGATAACTTTGATAACTGTGATCAGTCAAGTCATTATTTGTTATAGTGAGAGTAACAGAATGGTTTGTCCATATATATATATATATATATATATATATATATATATATATATATATATATACATACATATACATATACACACGCACATACACGTTGTGTTTCCATGTTTTATAGGGACATTCCATAGGCGTAATGGTTTTTATACTGTACAAACTGTATTTTCTGTCGCCCTACACTTACCCTACACCTAAACCTAGCCCTCACAGGAGACTGTGCACACTTTTACTTTCTTAAAAAAAAAAAATAATCCTGCTTGATTTATAAGCCTGTTTCCTCATGGAAACACAAATGTCCCCACAAGGTCAAAATTTACTGGTATTACTATCCTTGTGGGGATATTTGGTCCCCATAACGTGATAAATACCAGGTACACACACACACATACACACACATATATATACGTATATATATGATATCGAGAGAGAATGATACTGAGTGAATGCTTCTGACACAGTATACATCAAATACGTTTACTGCAAACTCTCTAAATTCCAGCCTCAGCCCAATCAGAACTACCAGTACTTACTTAGAAACCTATACAAAGCAGCTAGAAAGAAATGCTCATTTTAAAGAAATACTTTTGCATCTGAACTCTTTGTATATAGATTATAGATATAATGTTTGCAAATTTATTTTACATTTGTGGTAAAACAAAAAAACAAACAAACAAAAAAGGTACATGCAAGGACAGATAAATCACCTGAAATGGTTTAATTATGTCAGGAATTTTCAAACACATAACAATGGAGTCACAAATTCTGATACCCCTTATAAATATTAGTAGTCTGTTTTTGTGACATCAGCTTCATGAACATTTTTAAATGTTTCTGTTGCATACAAGATGCAAAAATATGCTGCTCTGCAAACAACTGGATTGTGTTTAATCTTATGAAATAACTTGGTTTAAAAAGCCTGTTAAATAACCAGCATTTCTAAACAAACATTCCACACATCCACTTTAATTTTTATTTATTTATTTATTTAAGAAGCAGTTAAGAAATTGTACAAACATACATAGGAGAACATTCAAAAGGATCTACAGTAGCCTGCAAAATTATTTAATGTAACAGCTGTACTGTGCATATTTAGACCAACATTCTTTGGATAGCCTATAAAATAAAGAAAGTTACACAATACCAGACTGTATTGACGCGCTCATACAAAATGTGCACGGGCGCCAAGCCCGTTCACGCGCGAACATTTTATGAACCTGTCACAGATCTCACCTATATTTTAAAGTTACGCTGTTTGCGTACCCAATCCGCCTGTGTGATCGAGTTTAAGCGAAACAGCGACAACAGCGCCTACTAGGGTCACAGAATACGATGGTCACAGAATTTGGTGTAACACCGGAACCGAACAATGTACGGGACTCCCTGATCTAGTCGCATCCAAAGCCGTATCTAATGCCCTCACATTCTTACTATCCTCGATTAAAGTTTGGATGCGTGTCTCTAGTTCTGAAATCTTCTCTGTCTGTCAGCCTAACTATTTCCCTGCATTTATCACATGTGAATCCCTCGCTGCCGACAGAGATTGATAAACTATAGATATGACAGGTGATGCAGGTTACCAGGAAAGGAGAAGAAGCCATTACTCACCGTAGATGTAGAATGATTTCAACTCACCACTGTTGTCTGATGAACTTGTGTAGAAAAAGGCGTAGAGAAAAAGTAAAAGTGAATGGCAAGCTAACCGGCTAACACACTACAAACACGCTGCACTCGCGGTTGTAGAATAAAAACGAGCGATCAACGAGAGCGAGGGAAGAAAGGAAAGCGGTAGTAGACGTGAATAGACACGTGAGTGGGAACGCAAATGGCAGGCTAACCGGCAAACGGAATGCTAAGGCACAGCCCAGCGTTGCACTGGCGGTTAAAGATTAAAAGCGAGCGATCGGATTAGTTTGATGGATAATAACAGAAATCTGGTGGGGAAAAAAAGCTATATTTTATCACTTTAAACAACAGAAAGTAATAGTAAAATAGAGATTTCCTCAGAAGAATAAAACTCTAGGGAGCTACAAACGCACACCACCTGTCAAAGGACGTACAGATTATAGCCAGGATGAACGTCTTTTCTCAACTAAATCTGGTAGTCAGTGGACGTTTAGATTGTGGCCAGATTGGACATCTTTATTCACGTCATAAATCGACTAAATCTAGATGTCAATGGACGTTTAGATTATAGTCAATATGAACGTCTTTTCTCAACTAGTACTGGCTGTCAGTGGACGTTTAGATTGTGGCCTGATGAGACATCGTTTTTCAGTGTCATTAATCGACTTATTCTGGCTGTCAGTGGACGTTCAGATCATGGCCTGGACGGGCGGACGCGATATCAACATGTTTTGTATGTCCACAGACGTCACTTGCTCAGTGGGTAGTGTACCAACTAATACACTGCTTAAACCTATAATTGTTCAGAATGTTTAGTTTAACTAGTTTACTAGCTAATAAAAGACACCTTAAATTGTATAAACATGTTTCAGTGTTCAATAATTTAATGATGTATTTAAAAAATAGTTACTTATATTTTAGTATTACATTATGGGTTTATATTATTTTATGAACAAATCTAAAGAATTGCGTTTATTCAGGTGCGGAACGTTTTTACCAGCACATCAAACGGGAGACGTTACAGACGCGCGCTCCAACATCACTTCAGCGCCAGGCGCGAGTCAAACGAGCGCGGAAACGGAACCGGTGACGAGGAGCTTCAGTAGAACATCAGTGGACTGCGGTCAGATGAGATGTTGTCAGGCCATAAGTCGGTAAAAACGAATCTTCCTGTCTTGTCAGCCGCTATACTGTGCTCGTAGCCCGCGATCTTCAAGTGCACGCACAAATGTGCAGGTGCGCACTGTATTTATTAAAATGCTGTATCATATCAGGCTTAGAAAACCCAGTTCTAAGAACTGTTCACTGAAAACTGCTTTGGGGTGTCGCGATCAGTCAGTCAGACATCTTTTTTTTTTTTTTTTTTTAATAATAGTAACTCATTTTTATAATCCAGGAAAGTTTTTCAAATGTCTCTAAACTCTTAGTTCACTCTTTGTAGGTCAGTTTAGTTATAGCATCAGAGAATAATTAGAATTAGAACTAATAATAGTTAGATTAATATTAATGAGAATGCTCAAAAACACTTTGGAACTGTCCAAAATATGGTCATTTGGTTCATAACAAAAACAAAAATCTAAGACTAAAATAAGATGCAAGATGATAAATAAATAAATAAATAAATAAATCAACATTCAAAGCAAAAAGGCTACTAACATAGAACTATATAAACTATTTAACATAAAATGATCCCGTGGTAACAACTGTGGAACATTGCACGCACACACACACACAAACACACACACACACACACGTTGTGTTTACATGTTTTAGGGGACATTCCATAGGCGTAATGGTTTTTATACTGTACAAACCCTATTTTCTATTGCCCTACACCTACCCTATACCTAAACCTAGCCCTCACAGAAGACTGTGCACACTTTTACTTTCTCAAAAAAAACTCATTCTGCATGATTTATAAGCCTGTTTCCTCATGGGGACCTCACAAATGTCCCCACAAGGTCAAAATTTACTGGTATTACTATCCTTGTGGGGACATTTGGTCCCCATTGTGTGCACACACACACAATGTTTTTATGTGTTTATTTAGCAAATATATATCTCACACTTAATAAAATATCTCAGTAAAATATATATGAATGTAATAAGCAGTATAGATGAAAATATATGAATCCAAGAAAATCATCTTCTGTCTTGTCTTGGCAAAAACTACTTTACTATAGTACTATTTTATAAAACAGAGAATACATTGTATTTAAATCTATCAGTCAAACACAGCTTATTTGATTCTATTGGTGCTGCACAGCAATTATTTAATGTAGTAATACATTTAGAGCAGTTTCATCTAGTGCTCATACATTTTTTATTTTTTATTTGTGTGTGTGTGTGTTCCACAAATGAAAGAAAGTCATATAGGTTTGTAATGACTTATGTAATTTATTTTATTTGTGAACTATACCTTTAAATAGTTAGGCTTTGAGGCTGACCAGACTGTAGAGGTGAGTTTTCAGGTGAGATTCTCCAGATTCATTTGGCACTGATGTCTGATAAACATCATTATGGTCACTTAACAGCATCTGCAGTGACTGTCTTTGATATTTAGATCTTCTCATGAGGCTTTATTTAGAAACTGTATCTTCCATTTGTTGCTGTTCAGTTGTATTAA
>NW_026127309.1:0-25260 GCF_022985175.1 Labeo rohita | reverse complement strand
GTTACCCAATAGGTGGCACTGTCACCAAATTGATTCATTATCATCAAGACTTTAGTGCAATCACACATGTAAAGGTTCATTTAAGTAGGTCAAAACATGTAAATATAGCCTCACATCCTGTCTGATGTGCCAGATGATGTGGAGACCATTCATTAACTTTTACTAAAGATCCTCTCCATCAATACAAGACTGTGATCTGGAAAGAACATAAAAACATATTCAGAAATTTTAAAATGAAACCAAGCTGTTATGGATGGACAGTGCTGTGTCCACTGTCTGCTTCAGTTGTTAATAATGGTAAACGTGGATATGAAAATATTTGTCCAATATCTTTAATGATTTTTTTTTCAATCTTATTTATTTTTTATTACAGAGCTACAAAACTTCTTGCAAACTCACAAAACAAACATGAGGAAGAAAGCAGAATATATTTTTGAGGGCAACAAAGACAATGAAGCACAACTCAAGGCTGTTTACACAGAACTGTTCATCACAGAGGGTGATATGAAAGATGTCAATCACGAACATGAGATTTTGAAGATTGATGATGTTTTCAAGAACAAAAAAACACATGACAAACCAATCAAATGCAATGATATATTTACTGAACTGAGGAAAAACAATGAAGAGAAGATTGTGCTGACCAAGGGAGTTGCTGGCATTGGAAAAACTGTATCTGTGCACAAATTCATCCTGGACTGGGCAGAAGGAGAAGCCAATCAAGATATACACTGTGTGTTCCTGCTTTCATTCCGAGAGATTAACTTAATGACAAATGAAGATTTCAGTCTCCATGAGCTTCTGCTAGAATTTTATCCTGAACTAAAGGACATGGAGAAGTCAAAGTTATATGAGGAATGTAAGCTTGCATTTATATTTGATGGACTTGATGAGAGTCGCCTGCTTCTGAATTTTAATACTAGGTCTCTGAACACTGTTGAGAAAAGATCGTCTGTAGATGTGCTGTTTACAAGTCTGGTCAAAGGTAAGCTGCTTCCATCAGCTCTTGTTTGGGTGACCTCACGACCAGCAGCAGCCAATCAGATCCCTCTTCAGTATGTGGGTTTGTTCACAGAGGTGCGAGGATTCAATGACCAACAGAAGGAGGAGTACTTCAGAAAGAGAATCACAGATGAGAATCTGGCCTCCAAAATAATCTCACACATTAAGACGTCTCGTAGTCTCTACATCATGTGCCACATTCCTGTGTTCTGCTGGATCACGGCCACAGTACTTCAGGATATTCTTATTGAGAACAATGGAGAGAACATCAGCACAACACTCACTGAAATGTACATTCACTTCCTGCTGATACAGATGGAAATAAAGAACCAGAAGTATGATAAACAAGAAGAAAGAGAATGTACAGAGCACTTGCAGTTAAACAAAAAGATGATTTTGAAGTTAGCCAAGTTAGCATTTGAACAGCTGAAGAAGGAAAACATTGTGTTCTATAAGGAAGATCTAAAAGCAAGTGGTATTGATGCGAGTAAAGACACTGAGTTCACAGGAATGATCGCTGAGATCTTCAAAAGGGAACACAGACTTCATGGAGCAAAGGTCTTCTGCTTTGTGCATATGAGTGTTCAAGAGTTTCTTGCTGCAGTGCATGTGTTCATCTGTTACCTGAACAAGGACATGCAGGAGCTTCAGTTTTTCTTTAAGCTGCCAGAACAAAATATCACATTGCAGGAACTACTGCAGAAGACTGTTAATAAGACCATGGAGAGTCAGAGAGGACATCTGGACCTGTTCCTGAGGTTTCTCATGGGAATTTCACTGGAATCCAGTCAAAACCTGCTCAAAGGTCTAATCACACACACTGAAGACACCACAGAGAGCGTCACAAAAACAGCTGAATACATTAAACAAGAACAAATTAAGTACAATATTTCAGATGAGTCTTCAGTAAACCTATTCTACTGCTTACTTGAGCTCAAAGATCATTCACTATATGAGGAAATCCAGAGTTACCTCAGTTCAGATGGGCATCCAGGAAGAAACCTCTCATCTTCAATGTGCACAGTGCTGATCTGCGTACTGCTCATGTCAGAGAAGGTGCTGGATGAGTTTAACCCAAAGAAGTTCACGTCATCATCTTCAAAATACACAAGACTCATTCCAGCTGTGAGATGCTGCAGAAAAGCCCTGTGAGTAATTTCACTGACTGCTATTCAAATAAATGTTTTGTTCTACATCACTAAACCATTTAAATTTCAAAATACTATGTGAAATATTTCCATCGATTTTGAAGAGTACAATAGGTTATTGGCAAAAAAAAAAAAAAAAAAATAAATTAGAACATTAGAAAATTAATCTGGCTAAACATTCTTTTCTGGCAGATTTGACAGCTGTGGTTTTGATGAAACATGCTGTGAAACTGTGTCTTCTGCTCTACAACAATCGAACTCCCATCTGACAGAGCTGGACCTGAGTAACAATCACCTGCAGGATTCAGGAGTAAAGCTGATTTATGATGCACTGAAGAGTCCACACAGTCAACTGAACATACTGAGGTTTGACATTCACATTCACTAAATCACTATGTTCAAGAATGTGGAAAAATAGGTGCTGTAATTAATTAAACATGTTGTGGTTCCTTTAAGAGCAGAGCTCCATTATGTGAACAGTCTGCAGCCGCATATGCCAGGGGTCCGATGGTTTTACTTTTAATTTCTGTTGCTCATTTAAGTTGTCTTCTTTTAATAAGTAACGCTGTTGCCAGGAGAATAAAGCTCGAGATGTGGAATGAGACCTGTGTGCGGTTTGGCTGATTTCTGCTGCAACTTGAGTTAGGCAAGCTATCCTTTAACCCTGACTCAGCGCGATACAGTGTCTCATAACTATAGCTAGCAGATATGTTCCCTGTCTATATTGTATGACTGCATCAATGGCATTTTCTCCAAGAACACAAGGCAGGTAATGCCTACTCAAAAAACCTGAACGAGAAAACAATCAGAGTTCCCAACCATCCTGGAAAACCTGGAATTTTGTAATGCAGTGTACCAGTTATAAGAATGAAATAATACCTGAACTTCCTTAATGATTTCTTTAAACAGTTTATTTTCAAAAAACTTTTTCATGTTAATTGGAAAAACAAGTTCCCTTCCTTATCGATTTAATTATTACAATACCTTTATTTTCACTTCATCAGTAAAATCCTCAGCTCTGAGGATCATATTATTCTTGGTTCTTGCCTGGAGTAGGACAGATTCGTTTGTTGATAACTTGACAACGACTGTGACTGCACAGATGCACAGATGAGTTATGAGCTTAACCCTCAGGAGTTGACCCTGAGGTATTTTTCAGGCCTCAGACATTCATATTTACTTAAGTGACTTATTGCATGAAGTGGTAATATTTTATAAGTGTACAGTAATACAGTATGTACAAATTATTTGCAAACTATAGTTAATCAATAATTTATAAACTGTTGTTAAAACATTAATAGACTATATACAAACAGGGAGGTCTTCATTGATTGTCACTGTAATTATCAAAATGTTATGGGTTATACAGTATAGTTTATACAGTATTCTATGGAAGGTCCCTATAAAACATGGAAACCCAATGTGTGTATATGTGCTTAATGTATTTGTAAACATTTTAAGGATCACTGAATATTAGTGCAATTAATGTCCAATAATGGGTGGTTTAAAGCACTTAATTTATGACTTAAATTATTGTCTGTGACCCAATCTAAAGTGAGAACAATCTGCAGTTAATAAGTTGTCAACAAAGCATTATCTAGCTCTTTACATATGAGGTAATTAAACACATTAATTACAGTGACAATAAATGATGAACTCACAATTTGTATATAGTCTACTAATGTATTAACTACAGTTTATAAACTATTAATGAACTAATATTTTTGAAATTATATAGAAGTGCTTTGTTATTGTATTCATATTATAAAATTTTATTCAGTACAAACATGCACTCCAGATTGTAAACTATATAACATATCTGATAAATTCACATTAATATGGCTTTTTGTGTTGTTCTCTTCACAGGCTGTGTGGGTGTCATCTCACTGATCAGTCCTGTGAAAGTTTATCTTCAGCTTTACAGTCTTCAAACTCTGTCCTGAGAGAGCTGGATCTGAGTAACAATGACCTTCAGGATCCCGGAGTAAAACTTTTTTCTGATGGACTGAAGAGCCCAAACTCTAAGATGGAGATATTGAGGTTGGAGTTTGAAATACCTGATTATTTAGTTTTTATTTATTTATTAAAAATAATCACACTAAGATTAATTCTGTATTCAATTACTTCTGTTCTTCTTGTTCAGGTTTTCCATATGTAATCTCACTGCTCAGTCTTGTGGGAATTTATCATCAGTTTTGAAATCCTCAAACTCTGTCCTGAGAGAACTGGACCTGAATAACAATGACCTGCAGGATTCTGGAGTGATGCTACTTTCTGAAGGACTGAAGAGTCCAAACTGTCAGTTGGAGATACTGAGGTAACTGGTTTTACATAAAATAATTAACAAAATGCTACCACAATAAATGGCTATTGAATTTTGTCAACAAATGTTCAGTCTGCTCTCAATGCAATGCCAGAACAAGAGACAAAAACATTCCTAGAAAGCATCCACATGTGGGCCACTTAAGGCAATGATATGGCACTGCTGGCCTTCTTATGACCTAGACAAAATGGATGTAAGCCTGAAGTGGCCTATATGTGACCCTGGATCACAAAACCAGTCTTAAGTCGCTGGGGTGTATTTGTAGCAATAGCCAAAAATACATGGATCAAAATTATAGATTTTTCTTTTATGCCAAAAATCATTAGTAAATTAAGTAAAGATCGTGTTCTATTAACATATTTTGTAAAATTCCTACTGTAAATATGTCAACACTTAATTTTTGAGTAGTAATATGCATTATTAAGAACTAAATTTGGTCAACTTTAAAGCTGATTTTCTGAATATTTAGATTTTTTTGCACCCTCAGATTTCACATATTCAAATAGTTATATCTCGGCCAAATATTGTCCTATCCTAACAAACCATACATCAATTAAAAGCCTATTTATTCAGCTTTCGCTTTCAATGTATCATGTATAATGTATAAATCTCAGTTTCGAAAAAATTTGACCCTTATGACTGGTTTTGTGGTCCAGGGTCACGTATGTAAAATAGCACAAATAACCCAAATGTATTTAAACACATGTGGCCCTCTTTAGGCAAAGATGCAGTGTTCATAGCGATGTGTAATCTGAATGTGACCCTAAAGTGGCCCATGGAGTGCCAACCAAATGTGGGGTAAGAGACTTACTGTGTAGGTAAGAGTGAGAAGCAATTAGGTTCAAACTTGTAAAGACCTGTTTTTAAAGTCAGAGACATTCAAATTGCTGCTTGCGCAAAACTTGGGTTGGAATGATTTTACCAACTTATTTGAACATTTAGGGAGGCCTTTTTTAAATAACCCTTCAATATGTTTTTTGATGCGTAACTCACTTAAGGCTTAGTGTGGCCCAGATAATACGTATTTATGCTTTATTTGGTTAATTATTAGCTCAAATGTGGCTGTGCAGTGGCTGACTTGTGGACCACTGCCAAAATGTCACCATTCCAGGGTTAGAATAAAAATCAACTGTGGGGGGCCGCTGTTGCGCGTTAAGCATGTAAGACGTGTTTTCGACCGCTCCCAGAGAAGGCAGCAGATTTGTTCAGTTATTTAACAGTACAACTTGTTTTTTTCTCGTAAAATGATTTAAAACTAGCTTCAGAGACTCTAAGATTACACTTGCATTAATCATAAGCGGTAAACATGGCGACGTCCCGCTCCAAAGCCGATACGGGTAGGGGAGGCCGCAACAAAGCCCCGATCTCCACAGACGACGCTAACAGATCCCCGAGGAATGAAGGTGCCGCGGATAACCCATCCGGGAATATTACTTGTCTTCAGATGATGCTGGACTCTGTCAAGAATGAGATCTGTCAGAAAATAGACTCATTATCTACTGACTTACGCTCGGAGATTGTCACAGTGCGATCAGACGTTAAAGGCTGGCTGGAACCTTTACAACAGATGGTCGAATCCAACACTAGTACCATCAAAGAATTGGAGCGTTCTTCTTCTGATCATAGCGATCGCATAACAGAACTGGAGAATTTGATTTCGACTCTCAACGATCGTCTAACTCATCTTGATGCGAAGTGCGAAGATTTGGAGGGTTCTAGGAGGAACAATATTCGCCTAGTGGGGCTCCCTGAAGGCAGCGAGGGTTCTCGTCCGACTGAATATGTCGCCCAACTTCTGCAGGAGGTGCTACAGCTTCGTGATAAGCCCTTGTTAGATCGCGCCCATCGTACACTGCGTGACAAACCAAAGAAAGGGCAGCCTCCTCGTCCTCTCGTCGTTAGAGTTCATTACTTTCACGTTCGCACTGAGATTCTTCAAAGGGCTGCGGAACTCTCTCCTCTTAATTACGACGGAAAGAGACTGTCTGTCTTTGCTGATTACACTACGGCGGTGGCCAAGAAGCGGTCTGCATTCAGAGATGTCAAACGTGTGCTCCACTCGTGTCCTGGAGTCAGGTTTGGATTACTCTTCCCCGCGGTGCTGAGGATCACTACAGCTGATGGAGTTTCACATAAGTTTGTGGAACCGTCCGTGGCACTAGACTTCATTCGCAAAAACGTGAAATCTACAGAAACTGTAGGTAATGATACATAGTTCATAGACTGATCTGACCTGAGTACCTTTACTGGACATCATTATGCCTACTTGTGGTACTGACCTTCTGTTAAAGGTAATTCACAAAAGCTGTCAAATGTAGTCGGGGGTAAACTTTTTTCTCAGGTTTTTTTTTTTTTTTTTGAATTAATGGTCTTTCTACTGTCATTTAAGTGGAACATTTTATGTTAAGGATGGACCAGGCTTGACATAATTTTACGAGTACTGTTCTGTGTATTGTTCCCTGTTAAATTTCAAATACTGCTGCCTTCTCTGAGGCAACATGTTGCGAGTCAGTTAAAGCTTGCGTTGCCTCAATGTGCTCAGTAAGAGAGTTAACGTTAAGGAAGGGTCATGCATGTGTCGTGTTTGGGGAGATGCTTTTTTTCCTTTTTTTTTTTTTTTTTCTTTTTTTTTTCGTTCTATGGACGTGCCAACTACAGATATATTTTATTTGGTTTAAGATGCTTTCACCAGTATTATTTTATTATATTTTATTCTATCATTATTCTTTCTTTACATTTGATTTTACGAAATCACTGTGAATAAGGTGCAGCCTAGGCCAGGGGGTAATAACCTAAGATTTGTAAGTTGGAACTGTTAGGGGGTAAATGAACCAGTGAAACGGAGCAAGGTGTTACACCATCTTCAACACTTAGGGGCACATATTGTCTACCTCCAGGAGACTCATCTTAAAGCCAAAGATCAGTTATTATTAAAAAGAAGATGGGTCGGTCAAGTCTACCATTCCACATTTCAGGGCAAAGCTAGAGGGACAGCAATCCTTATACATAAATCTGTGAAATTTGTATGTTCAGATGTTAAAACAGATCCAAATGGCAGGTATGTTATTGTCACAGGGAAAATTGGAAATACTGCACTTCTCTTGGTTAATATTTATGCTCCTAATTGGGACGATGACAAATTCTTTAGACATTTATTTTCCTCTCTGCCAGATATATCTTTATATTCTCTTATTTTGGGAGGGGATTTCAATTGTTGGCTTAACCCGGCTCTTGATCGTTCGTCTCTCAAACGTAATTCGCCCTCAAAATCAGCTCGTGCAATTCAAGCTTTTATGGAGGAGTTTTCAGTCTCAGATCCTTGGCGTTTTTTTAATCCACATGGTAAAGCATTCTCTTTTTTCCCATGTACACCAAACATTCACACGCATTGATTATTTTCTAATAGACAATAGACTTATTCAGTCAGTAGAATCATGCGATTATAATGCTATTTTAATATCAGACCATGCACCAGTAACCATGAATATTTACTTTGGGGGGCTTGATGGTACACATCCATTCTCGTATGCTATTAGACCAAAGTTTTGTGGAGTTTGTCTCTAATAAAATAGATTTTTTCATATCTACAAATAGCAGTCCAGAGATATCTGCATCTCTTTTTTGGGAGACTTTGAAGGCATTCCTTAGGGGGGGAAATCATTTCATATATTAGTCACAAGACAAAGTTAAACAAAAAGAGGCGTTCTGAGATAACACAGAAAATAATTCAGTTAGATAATATATATGCAGTCACCCCATCTTCAGATATATATAAGGAACGGCAGTCATTACAGGCAGAGTTTGATATTCTTTCAACAAGTCATGCGGAGAATTTACTATTGAGAACTAAGTCTAGGTATTATGAAGAGGGTGACAAAGCAGGTAGGTTATTAGCCTTACAAATAAGGCAGGAATTAACTGCCCACCTTATCCCCCAGATCCGAATGCCTTCAGGAATAACAACAGATCCTAGATTGATCAATGATCATTTTAAGGATTATTATACTTCGCTTTATACTTCTGAGCAAACTGCTAACTCCTCTGATTTTGATCATTTTTTCAGTGCCTTTAATATCCCAACAGTTAATTCTGATTCAGTCGATCAACTTGAAGCACCCATTAGCATAGTAGAACTTACCCAAGCTGCTACCTCTTTACAGTGTGGCAAATGTCCTGGACCAGATGGATATCCAGTAGAATTTTATAAGAAGTTCATGAGTAAATTGGCTCCCATATTAATAGAAATGTATAATGAATCATTTAAGTCACTAAAACTTCCTCAAACACTTAATCAAGCCTCAATCTCCCTGATCCTAAAAAAGAATAAAGACCCTCTGGAATGTTCCTCATATAGGCCTGTTAGTTTGCTTAATGTCGACTTTAAGTTGTTATCAAAACTATTATCAATGTGACTAGAATCTATATTGCCATCAATTATATCTCCAGATCAGACTGGTTTTATAAAGAATAGACATTCTTTTTTTAATATTAGACGATTATGTAATGTGGTATATAATTCTTTTTCCCCTTCTACCCCGGAAGCTGTAATATCATTAGATGCTGAGAAAGCTTTTGACCGGGTAGAATGGGGATACCTTTTTTTACACTTTAAAGAAATTTGGTTTTGGTGAAAGATTCATTTCATGGGTAAAACTGTTGTATTCCGCTCCCCAAGCCTCAGTCAGAACTAATAATACTCGTTCTGAATACTTCAACCTCCATAGATCCACTCGTCAGGGATGTCCCTTGAGCCCGCTTCTTTTTGCTATCGCCATCGAACCTCTTTCCGCTGCTTTGAAAGTTAACTCATTAATAAAAGGAATAACAAGAACAGGTATAGAGCAGAAGGTCTCGCTGTACGCAGACGATCTTCTTCTTTATATTTCTGATTTTACTGTGTCAGTTCCTGCGGTTATTAATATTTTGCAATCGTTTGGCTCTATTTCGGGCTATAAACTAATCTAGCCAAAAGTGAATTTTTCCCACTAAACTCGGCTGCCAAAAAATATCCCTTACACACTTTGCCATTTAAAGTGGCACAGGGTAAATTTAAATACCTTGGGGTTTGGATAACCAATAGATTCAAAGATCTCCTGAAGTCTAACTTTGATAATTTACTGTCCCAAGTTCAGAAAGACTTTGAGAGATGGTCAGTGCTTCCTTTATCCTTAGCTGGCAGAATTAATACCGTAAAAATGAATACCCTCCCAAAATTCTCTTATTTGTTTCAGTGTATCCCTGTTTTTCTACCTCAGTCCTTTTTTCGAAGACTTGATGGATTAGTCACAGAGTTTATATGGAATAAGAAAACTGCTAGAATTCGTAAATCACTTCTTCAACGTCCTAAGTCTCTTGGAGGTATGGCCTTGCCCAACTTTCAGTATTACTACTGGGCTGCTAACTTCAGAGTCTTTCAGTACTGGCTAAACCAACTCCAGTCCAAGTGTTCACCTATGTGGCTTACCTTAGAAATAACCTCATGTTCGCCCACCACATTAACAGCCCTGTTACATTCCCCTATTAACAGTTCATACTCTCCCTTTACCAAAAATATAATTGTAAAAACTTCACTGCGAATTTGGAGACAGTTTAGACGACATAATGGTTTACAAGCTTTTTCTATGTCTGCCCCTATAGCATCGAATTTTGTTTTCCCACCATCCATGATGGATAGGACCTTTTCCCAATGGGCAACATACGGCATATCAAAGTTTATAGATTTATATATAGATGATGTTTTTGCATCCTTTCAACAGCTTTCAGATAAGTTTTCAATGCCCAGAAATAATTTTTTCCGGTATTTGCAGGTTCGCAGTTTTATTCGTGATATGCATCCTCAATTTCCTAGTCTTCCGGTTACAACTCCTTTGGACTCATTCCTTGAACCAAGGTCTATTGGGAAAGGGATGATTTCCTACATTTATGAAAAAATATGTTCACTACATAGTAGGTCACTGACATCTTTAAAAACACAGTGGGAAGAAGACCTATCAGAAAATATTCCAGACGAACTATGGGAAAGTATACTAAATAGGGTGCATTCTTCATCTTTATGTGCCAATCATGGTTGGATCCAATGCAAAATACTCCACCGTATTCACTGGACTAAGGTCAGGCTCTCCAAAATCTACCCTGATATCGATCCCATCTGTGACCGCTGTCGTCAGGGTCCAGCAACCCTGACACATATGTTCTGGTCCTGCCCAAGTTTACATGGATATTGGGTCCAAATTTTTGACACAATATCTCAGGTGGTTGGGACAGTAATCAAACCTGTAGCGATAACAGCACTTTTCGGTGCACTTCCCTTACCAGTTCATCACCTAGGCTACAAGGCAGACTTTGTGGCCTTCGTATCCCTACTGGCTAGACGTTTGATTCTAATGCAATGGAAATCATCTGAGTCACCTACTCACTCAAGGTGGATTAAAGAGATTTTTCACTATATCAAACTGGAAAAAATTAGGCATGCGCTGAGGGGCTCTTCCAAGAGCTTCTATAAAATTTGGGGCTCTTTTCTTGAGTATATGGAAACGTATACCTCCCCTGTTTAAATGGAAATAGTGTTTCTGTTTTGTTTTTCCCCCAGTGGAGGATTTATATGGATATGTATGTTTGATTCAATTGTTAAATTCTCTCATTGTATTTGGCACAGTGCAGAAGTATTATCATTCCTTTATTTATTATTAATATTATGATTAGTATTTGCTTTCTTTTGTTTTATTTTGTTTGTTTTGTTTGTTGGTTTTATTGGGTGGGTGGGTGGGTGGGGGAGGAGGCTAGGAGGGGTCATCTGTGTGTTTTGGGGTGGGGGGTAAATATTTGTTCTTTACTGCTAGGGGCTATTGATTATATCTTTCATTTCGATCATTTCTTTTTTTTTTTTTTTTTTATTCTGATCCCCTTTTTTTGTATATAGTCTTGGCAAAAAGTTATTTAAACTGTATTTTTGAAATGTTTTTGAAAATTTTGTAATACTTGAAAATGTATAAATAAAGCAAGGAAAAAAAAATAAAAAAATCAACTGTGGCCCACATTAGGGCCAGTTTTGGTTTATTTGGTTGGCTTACATGCAGCAATGCTAAGGCTTACTTGAGGCCCAAATCTGGTAAACAGGACTGCGCAATATGTGGTCTGGAACAAGGTGTTTGAATCTGGACCAGAATTAAAATCAGTGTTGCCCCGATTGGGCCAGTTCTGTTTTTTTTGTTTTTTTTATTTCATGGCTGACACTGGCCCTTCCTTTGGCTTGTAGCCCAAATTTGGCAAACAGGAGCAGACCACCCAAGTGCCATTATTCCATGCAGTATGTGGGTTAGATGAAAGTGTCAGGTGTGGGCCTGATCTGGGCCTCAGGAATTTTGCTATCTGGGTTTGCAGGCATTTTTTCCATGTTCATACAGTTGTCTGTAAATTTGGATTGCATTAAGAATAAAAATGATTATATATAAAATACTGTACACTCAGTTCAGACATAGCACAGTGCTCATTCAGTGAATGCACAGCTAACAGATGTATTTTGAGTCTAGATTTAAATATGGCTACTGTTTTAGTACATCTGATCTCTTCTGGAAGCTGGTTCCAACTGCTGTAATATGCTCAGATTTTCTGGTTCTAGTCAGAATCCTGACAGCAGCGTTCTGTATGAGCTGCAGCTGTCTAATGGTCTTCTTGGGAAGGCCGGTGAGGAGACCATTACAGTAATCCACCCTGGTGGTAATAAAGGCTCTCCAAGTCTTGACTGGAAACATCTAATTCTTGTAATGTTTGTGAGATGATAATATGCTGATTTAGTTATGTCTACGCCTATGTTTGACCAAGCCAGTTTATGACTATGTCTTTTTCAAAGTCCTTTAATAAAAGCTTGCATTTGGATCCGCCCACTTCACGCATCCTTCACTCCGTAACAACCAGAGTATGTAAGTGGAGTGGAGTGACAACAATTTCCCCTCCGCACTCCGAGCATTTTATAACCGCTCCGCTCCAGCTCCGCTCCGGATTCACCGTTTCCCACTCCCGCTCCACTCCTCACTCACTGATACCAGTAACACTATTTTAAACTATTTCAGTGTGTTTGAAATACCACAGTTCTGTTCATAACGTATAATAAAAGAAGAAAATAACAGTAATAAAACAACAGGATAGTTTTAAAGTGGCTTATTGGAACACTAGTGTGCAAAATTTTTTCCTCATGCCAAGCTAACATGGTTGTCAGAATTAAAAGGTTTGCACTTGAAAGTATTCAGTATCTTGAAGGAACAAACTAATTCATTGAAAAGTAATTTTCTGCTAATGTTCATTGTCGTCATCCTAGTCTTCACATTCTTTATGATTTGAGCGATCCATCTCTATCAAGTTAGCTAAATAGGCAGGTGAATTCTTGTTAAATACGCAGTTAAATTATGGGCCGTTGTCATGAATTGTACTCATGATGGAGCGATGCTGGAGCATTTTGGGAGCGAGTAAAAACCATGACGCTCCGACTTTTAAAATCTCCGCTCCTCACTCCATTAAAAATCACACCGCTCCACTCCACACTCCGCTCCCACTCCGCTCCAGTACTCTGGTAACAACACTATTCACTGACACACAGTAAACTAATGTTTTAGAACGACTGAGTCTACAGTAAATGCTGGTCGCATTAACTCAGCTCTGCCAATACTGTGAGTTTGGGCAACTTTTAGATTTAAAAATATTATTTTCAAATAATATTTTAATTTTTTAAATATGTACACATTTTCACCTAATTGTTTGCCTCATAGTGCAAATGTCTCTACAAGTTGAGAAGTGCGTGTCATTGGATATTACTGATTTTATGTTTTTTTTTGTTTTTTTTTGATCAACGACACATTTCTCCAAACGCAGGTCTTAAATCTAAAAGGGGTTTAAGTCTAAAAAGGGGTGGAGTGGGTAGACTAGGGTGTGTAAAGAGGGAGAGAAGAAGAAGAAGAGTGGAACAGGCAGACAGAGATGAGCAGAGAGGTGATATAAAAAAGAGGAGAGGAGAAGGAGAGGGAGAGGAGGACATTGGTGTAGTGGAAAGAGCAAGAGGATAAACTGTATGAAGACCTTGACAGAGAAGAAGTGTAGAGTGAGGTGGAACAATAGGTAGAAGATAAAGACAATTTTTAAATTCAATCAGTTATTCTTAATACACTACGTAAGAAATAATGACCTCTTCTGTATAGAAGCTAGAGAACAGATCTAAAGTCTTTAAAAGAGTTTGTCAAAACAGTTCTATATTTATAAATATTGTGCTATGATTTCTGATTTGTAGTCCTCCTGGGACAACTTCTGTTCTTTACATGTAAATGTCCAAACATTATTCATAATTGAAGTTTGAGAACATTCAGCTGGACAATCAAGACTATTTTGAATGGAACAAGAGCATTATTTATATGATGGTCCAGAACAACATCACCAGCCATGGGGAAGTGGCCTGTGGAGATGATGAGAGGAGCTTGTCAAGCATGGATTCAGCCTTCTCACATTTTTTGTTTCCTCTATGATGTAAGCACAGCAAGTATGTAGTGTAGAGAAAATGCAGATAAAAAAGCAGATTAAATTCTCTTCCAGATGTAAATGAAAGGCAGTATCAATAATTCAGTGTAATTCATGTATGACAGCAAATAAACACACCCACACCCACACACACACACATACACGTAAATGTATATATTCTAATATTGTGTTGGTCCCCCTTTTGCTGCCAAAACAGCTCTGACCCATCGAGGCATGGACTTCACTAGAGCCCTGAAGGTGTGCTGTGATTTCTGTCACCAAGATGTTAGTAGCAGATCCTTTAAGTCCTGTAAGTTGTGAGGAGGGCCTTCACAGATTTGACTTCACATCCCACAGATGCTTGACTGGATTGAGATCTGGGGAACTATCGCGGGTATCACATCAGAGGCAGCATGATCAAGAGTCATAAATATCAAACATGTTTCATATTTATGATTTGAGATCTTGCGGGTGCTGACGTGATCAGGAACAATAAATTAATCTTAATGACAACACACAATTGAGGATTTTTTTTGGACAAAAAGTAATTTGCGACAAGCCTTGAATCAGGCTATTTCCCCTGATTGCTTAGGGGTGGAAACTTTTTGTGACCAGCTGTTTTTATTGAATAATCAGTTCAATATAAAAAGGAACAACAAACACATTCATGTGATGTGGACTGTTGTTGTATGCATTTGTAGGTTGTCTGGCTGTATGGTGACAGAGAAAGGCTGTCGTTATGTGTCTTCAGCTCTGAGTTCAAACCCCTCACACCTGAGAGAGCTGGATCTGAGCTACAATCACCCAGGAGATTCAGGAGTCAAGCTGCTTTCTGAAAAACTGAAGGATCCAAACTGCAAACTGGACAAACTCAAGTATGTCAAGCAGGAGGTTTTATTGTTTAAACATTTCAGCGTTTCTGTATATCTATATGAGTCTAGGAGTTTCTAGAGGATGCAACAATCTAAAAAATATTAATGATCACTAATCTGAGGAGTAAAATCTAAAATAAACTGTTCAGACAAAGCAAATTAACAAAAAAAAAGCAGCAGCAACCTTCCTACAGCTTTCATAAAAGGTAGAAACAAACATTTAAAATGATAATTTATGTTGCACACATTAACAACTTGTAAATAAAGGAACAAGAAAAACCCTAACTTTGAATATTACAAGTTACACGTTGATATCACTATTACAGTAAATTAGCTGACATTACCTCAGATTAAAGAAAAAAAAACTCAACCATAAGAATACACAACAGTTTCAACAAAAAAGTTGGGCAGGACAGAGACAGCACTCTGGAAAATGTTTCTTAGCTGCTGCGATCAGCTTCCTGACAAAAAGACGAGGGGAGCCACAGAGGAAAACACAGAAAACACAAATGACAGTACACCACAAAATAAGACAAGTCAAGTCACCTTCATTTCTATAGTGCTTTATACAATTCAGTTCAATACCAATCTCAGTGTTGCAGGATGTGATTCAGCTGTAAAGCAGCTCTTCAGTTCAAGGAACCCAAACTGACAGAAATGGAGAAAAAAACGTTCTACCTCAGTTGGGAACCAGTTCTGAGAAAGTAGAGCTGCTGTTTAACTAGTAGTAGATGACTGACTACCAGAGATGTTATTGTCAATAAGCAGATCTTGATCTCTTTGTGTCTTCATTACTTTAAACCAAGCAGAACAGTATGATATTTAACAGCACTTGCATGTCAGGATACTGTACTCAGTGGAAACACAGAATGAAGTTATGACAACACATTATTATAATGCAAGGTTGTAAAATAATTTCTCTTCAAGGTTGTGAAAAAAATGAGTGTGTCACATTTTGTTTCCCTGTGATGTAGAAAGGGGACCTTATTATAATATTACCGCCCCTTATTCTGCACAATTCCACCCACGGCACTGCAATTGTGTTTTTCCCAGCCTCAAAGGAGACAAGAGAGCAGTGGATTTATATGACTTATTTACTGTATATTACGCTGCTGCCAAACAGATCTAATATAAACATGCAATTTCTTTCCTAGCTGTTTGTCTTCACAGACATAACTTCACAGACTTAAAACAGTCACTTGCTGTCACCTATTGGTGGTTTACTTTCATATTTAAAAGTAGCTTATCTTTGTAATTTTTCCAATATTTTATAGTTTTATGTTAAAAAAACACTGATTTTAAACACCAAGCTCATAACATTAATTATACTGTTGCAATTTTGCCAATGTAAATGCTTTCATGCTACATTTTAGCTAATTAAATGTGTTGATGCATTTAAATAGCACATCAGCTACTTCTGTTTTTTCTGCAGTGGAAAGATTGATTACATTTCATGTGGTTAGTGGAAAATGCCCTTTAAATAGTCAAAGAAGAGACATGGAAATCAATTTAAATACATTTTAGTATGCAGTACCTTTAGTCAAAGAAAAAATAATTTCCAACAACAAAATTATGTAGCCAATAAAAATGCTGAGTGGCTAGTAATTATGGAAAACCACTAGCCACAGTAGCTGGTAAGCAAAAAAGTTAATGTCAAGCCCTGTTTGTAACTCCTGTATTTTAACATAAGTTTGTGTGTCTTTTGACAGTTTAAGTAATAAGACATTAAAGAGAACTTAGTTTAGTACTCACATGCCGTGTAACAGCTGCTTTCTGTCCGTCATTCGGTGTGAAAGAGCCAGAAAACCATATATCATGCTTTAATTTGTGGTTTTTAAACAGTGATGGAGAAATGAGCTAATCTAAGTTTTATATGCATAATGGAGCAGTACATGTAGTTTTGTGTCCTACGATCAAATTCTGGTCTCCACTCAAATTTAAAAGCTGCTGTCAGTTAATGATGATTTTGAAGAACTCTGTTGTTCTGTCTCTGTTGCTGTTGTTACTGGTAAGGAATATGGGCTTGACTCCCATTGTATGTTCACACAGACAGAGTATTCGAAAAGGACTGTTAGCTGCTGTGTGAAATGGACATTTCGAGACTCACACCTGTAAATAAATCCAGTTGCATTTTCAAAAATGATATAATAAATGATCTAGTAAAACATTTTGAGGAATTAATAAACTTCAACAGAACAATTACATTTTGATATTATTTTTTTATTCTCTTAAAACACATTGTTCTCTTACATGTTCTCACAACATGTCAGCCGAATTTTAAAATATATATGTTAATTAGATGTGTCTATTACCTGTCTAGCGATGTGTGTTTATGTTGAAATGTACTAAAAAACAGTTTGACTTTTCAAATCTTCCATTGCGTGTCATTCTATTTATGCTGGCTCGTGTGGTTTATATTTAGCATTTCAGAACTGTGACGTTATTTCCGGTAAGGGAGCATAATGAGCACGGATGCTCCATAGAATTTGCGATGCATTGTGGGATTTTTCAGGGAGCCCTTAAAATGGCTGACTTCCTGATCAGTGCCCTGACTAGTGAACAATGGAGCTGATGAGACACACTCAGAATGTTCAAATGAAACAAGACTATTCAAACTCCAACTGTCAAACATTCAAATCTAAACTGAAGCCCAAGCTTCCTTTCTATGTACGATTTTGGTAACACTTTAGATTGTGAAACACATATTTACTATTAACTAATAATTTTTCCTCAATAAACTCGTAGTTAGTAAGGTAGTTGTTAAGTATTGAGTGGATTAAGGGATCCAAAATATATAGTCATACAGAATAACATTAATGAATGAATTATTTCGCATTTATATAGCACTTTCACTGTGCATTGGATACACCCAAAGAATTTACAATCATTGGGGGATTTTCTCACCCAGCACCAGTGTGCAAAATGGCTGACTTCCTGATCAGTGCAGGACCTGACCAGTGAACAACACACCAGCTAATGGGAGACACACTCAGAATGTTCAAATGGAAACAAGACTATTCAAAGGCCAACTGTCAGGAACATTCAAATCTAAACTGAAGGCCATGCTTCCTTTTAATGACCATTTTGAGTCAACACGGTTTACATTGATAATGACAGTATTTTTTAAGTAATAATTTCCCCATCAATACACTGGGGCATTAGGTTAGTAAGGGTGAGTTGGTTACACCTCTTCCAACAGCAACCTAGTTTTCCCAGGTGGTCTCCCATCCAAACTGACCAGGCTCAGCCCTATAGTCATACAGAATAAGGCATCAATGTGTGCTTTATAGTTACTAACAAACAGCCTATATGCTTGTAATCTGCATGATAATAAGCAACCAGTTAATAGTGAGAATTAGTCCTTAAAATAAAATACAGCTGTTTCTGTATCAATTCTGCAGCACATGTGCAGCAGTTTAAAAGAACAGCGTTTAGTTGAAAAGTGCAAGGTTACTAAAAAATAATGAAGTATAATATAAAGGCTACAACAAGGTTTAATCTGGCCACAGAGGAATGCAACTGAGGTTGGCTGATATAAAGAGACGTAATAGTTGAAACAGAGCTTCAGTCGTGCGCAATACTAAAATATCTGCTAAGTGTGTTACTTATTTTTTGTCAGCCTGGCAAACCATGTGTACTCGCTTTCTCTCTGCTGTGGATAAAAGCACCGGCTTTCTGAAAACACAATCTCCAGTGATCTCCACTTTATATTCTATTCTCAGAAAAGTGTCATTCATCAAGTGTACATTTACGAGAGAGACTATATGTATGAATTGCCGCCGTTTTTTTGCCGTGTTTCTCTTTTATCAGTGCAGCCGTGGCATTAAATTACTTCTAAAAAAATTATATTACAAACTCCTTGATGAGAAAGATAATGTAGCTCTTCAGTGGCAAAGCTATTTTCTTGATAAAACTGGCGGGCAGCACTGAAGATTCTGTGTTGCTGAATGTGTGTGTGTGTGTGTATCTGGTATTTGTCACGTCATGGGGACCAAATGTCCCCACAAGGATAGTAATACCAGTAAATTTTAGGTCCCCATGGGAAACAGGCTTATAAATCATGCAGAATTTGTTTTTTTAAGAAAGTAAAAGTGTGCACGGTCTTCTGTGAGGGCTAGGTTTAGGTGTAGGGTGATAGAAAATATGGTTTGTACAGTATAAAAACTTTTTTGATAATAATTGCGTTTTGCTCTCGTCCAGGTTCTGCATGGTTTTTGCAAATGTGACCCTGGACCACAAATCCAGTCCAGGTTCTGCATGGTTAAAGTACAAAGTCAGCAGCGCCAAATAACTAACAAACCATAATCATGGAAAGCTTATTTATTCAGTAACAGCTCAATTTTCGAATTTCGTTTTGTGTTCCAGGGTAACAAATAATCAGTAATAACTCACAGTGCCTCTGCTAGTGAAAATAATCACAATCATACAATTGCCAGCTGGTGATATTGGTCAAGCTTTTACAGTGTATTTGCAGGTTGTTTTGAATGTGCTGTAAAATGGGGACATTTCTGGGGACAGATCCAGTCAGGGACAGGACACCAAAAACCGGGACTGTCCCCAGAAACCCGGGGCGTCTGCTCACCGTACTGAATGTGAGATATATGGAGATACACTGCCCTACTAGCACCCGCCCCATGTTCCCTAGCAACTGCACAGCAACACCCTAGCAACCACCTTGTGTACCTTAGCAGCAACATAGCAACAACCTAGCCACGACCACAAGTACCCTAGCAACCAAATAGCAACACCCTAGCAACCACCCAAAATGTGTTATCAACCAAACAGTAAGTACCATAGCAACCATATAGAAACAGCCTAGCAACCACCCCAAGCACCTTAGCAACTGCATAGCAACACTCTAGAAACCACCCAGAACATCCTAGCCACTACATAGTAACACCCTAGCAACCACACTGAGTGCCTTTGCAGATGCACAGCAACCACCCAGAATATGTTATCAACATCACTGCAGCCAATCAAGTACCCTGGCAACTACATAGCAACAGCCTAGCAACTACCCCAAGTACCTTAGCAAATGCATAGCAACCACCCATGTGCCATGGCAACTACACAGCAACAGTCTAGCAACCACCCTAAGTTACTTAGCAACTGCATAGCAATCACCCAAGTACCCTGGCGACTTCATAGCAACAGTCTGGCAACCACCCTAAGTACCTTTGCAACAGCCTAGCAGCCACCCTGAGTACATTGGCAACTTAATAGCAACAGTTTGTTGTGTTTTCTAGTGTGGATCATGGAGGAGAATCCAGGATTACAGCAGGACTAAATAAATGTACGTCTACAAACACACACACACATCTGTAGTGATTGTTGTTGTATTATAATTATATGTGTCTGTTCTTGTGTTCAGATGCCTGTTTTCTCACGCTGGATCCAAACACAGCAAACAAATATCTCATTCTGTCTGAGGAGAACAGAAAGGTGACATTTGGGTATCAGTCGTATCCTGATCATCCAGACAGATTTGATGTTGTGTGTCAGGTGTTGTGTAGAGAGAGTGTGTGTGGACGCTGTTACTGGGAGATTGAGTGGAGTGGACGTGTGTTAATATCAGTGTCATATAAGAGCATCAGCAGGAAGGGACGGGGTGATGAGTGTCGGTTTGGAAATAATGATCAGTCCTGGAGTTTGATCTGCTCTCGCTCCAGTTACTCATTCAGACACAATAACATATGGACTAATCTCCCTGTGAAGCCCATTATCAGTAGAATAGGAGTGTATGATAATTATATGAGTAGAATGGGAGTGTATGTGGATGAGAGTGCAGGAACTCTGTTCTTCTACAGCGTCTCTGACACAGTGAGTCTCATCCACACTGTCCAGACCACATTCACTCAGCCGCTCTATCCTGGGTTTAGTGTTGGGTCTGGATCATCAGTGAAACTGTGTTGATGAATTAGAATAGACTGATGAGAAATTCTACCCATAATGCTGCTGAAATGTTTAATAGACAGTACATAAGAACTGTACTGAAACAGTGATCCCTAAAATGGTTATAAAAGCTGAAACATATAAAAATACTGAGAATGTGTTTGACATAAAAAAAAAAAGACTTACACAGCAAAAGATGCAGTGACCTGAGGCTGAATGGCCTTTGGTTTTATTTAGCTGTGATTGACACACAAACAAAAGGGAATAGAAAATAACATCACTGAATATTAGGGTTGGGTATCGTTTGAGGTTTTTTCGATACCGGTGCCAAATCGATACTGTAATGAAACATGACAAACTATTTAGTGTTTTACAGTTAACATTATGTGATTTGCCTTCCTTTCTTTTTTAAGCATAAGCACTTAATGAAAATGAAAAATACCTGATATCGTTTCTCCAGATCTCCCCAGACTTTCTCTTTCAAAGTACTGATAAACACAGTGTCCTGTTCAGCCACTTTAAAATGCTCCAATGAATATCTCTTAATGCTATTTACAGTACATATTGTTACATGAATGTGCAAGATTTCAACCATAAATAAATTGTAAATGTTTGCTAGATTAGACATTACCTGTCTAGTGATGTATGTTTATGCTGAAATATGATATTGGTTTGTGTTTTAAAATCGGTCAAATGTCATTTTGTAGTGAATTATCTCTTAAGTTTTGAGCTTCAAAACTTCCTATAAGGGAACATAGTGAGCATTGATGCCTCCTGGTTTTCACAGCTATTTAGGGAGCACACATTTCAGTGCACAGTAAAAAATTTTGTGATTAAGGCATCCCTTAAAGGAGAAGTCCACTTCCAAAACAAAGATTCACAGATAATGTACTCACCCCCTTGTCATCCAAGATGTTCATGTCTTTCTTTCTTCAGTCATTATGTTTTTTGAGGAAAACATTTCAGCATTTTTCTTTATATAATGGGCTAATATGGTGCCCCTATTTTTAAATTCCATAATGCAGTTTAAATGCGGCTTCAAACGATAAAATGATTCCAGCCGAGGAAGAAGGGTCTTATCTAGCGAACCAATCGGTTATTTTCATTCAAAGAATACAATTTAAAATGCTTTTTAATCTCAAACATTCGTTTTGCCTTTCTCTCTCTGAACTCTGTGTATTCTGACTCAAGACAGTTAGGGTATGTCAAAAACTCCAATCGTATTTTCTCCCTCAACTTGAAAAATTATTCCGAAATCATTCTACATCGCTGCAGAAGTACGACCCAGTATTTACAAAGTGAACATGCAAAGAAGATCAAACTCCCTTAACAAAAAAGGTAAAACAACGATATTGGGCGATTTTGAAGTTGAGGGAGAACATGAGATGGGAGTTTTTCAACATACCCTAACTGTCATAAACCGGAACAAAACAGAGGTTGTGATGAGCAGGACAAGACGAGCATTAGAAATGAAAAAGTATATAAATTGTATTGTTTTTATTAAAATAACAGATTGTTACGCTAGATAAGACCCTTCTTCCTTGGCTGGGATCGTTTACAACCGCATTTGGGATCGTTTGAAGCCGCATTTAAACTGCATTTTGGAAGTTCAAAATCAGGGGACCATATCAGTCCATTATATGGAGAAAAATGCTGAAATGCTTTCCTCAAAAAACATAACGACTGAAGAAAGAAAGACATGAACATCTTGGATGACAAGGGGGTGAGTACATTATTTGTAAACTGTTGTTCTGGAAGTGTAGTTCTCCTTTAACCACTGACTAATGATCAAGGGACCTGAGATATACACACCCATAGTTTAGGTAAATTTATAGTTAAACTGAAGACCTTGATTAGTTTGTTAAGGCGCAATGGACTAGGTTGGAGCAAAACGCATGTAAGTGGACCTCGAGAGACAATGTTGAGATCTCCTGCAATATGTTCTAAACATGACAATTCAGAGAGGCAGGATGACTGCTAGATTGATGACTTACAACTCTGGTTTCCAGTCCTGGGCATTGAGGACCAAAGTTCTGCAGAGTTTCTGGTGATCCTTGATCAGCTGCTCAGGTCTGCTTAATTGGTGTTGGAGCTATCAATCCACTGAAAAATAAGAAGCAATATGAAGTCACAGATGCATTTTTATTTATTCTTGTTAGTCTTACTATATTCTTAATATAAGTTATCATTACCTTGTGTTTTATTGATGATTTTCAGTCTCTGAAATAGAAAAGTTCTATTAGTTATGAATGGCATCATACCAGTTTTAACACCGTGAGCAAAATGCATACAACATACGACACAATACGAACCTATTATAATCAGTGATGCTGTCTACACTGGATGAGGCACAGCACAACACTACAAATCCCTGACAGCAAATTGATGCTGTGTTCTATTTACCATGTACTGACACAAAGTTCAAATGATTTTCAACGGTCACTCTGGTTTGCATCCAGCATAGACAGACAATCTTCGTCATTGTGCATTGCATTCCTGGTATACAATACAAATCACTAAAGGATATTACAAAATAAGTCTTTTATGTTCACCAAGAAAACTGCATTTATTTGATCATACATAAAAACTGTAACGTTTATTATTACAATTTAAAATAACCGTTTTCTATGTGAATACATTGTAAAATGTAATTCGTCATAAATAGAATGCGGTAGCAGTTTACTGTATGGGATTTGTTGTGTCGTGCCGTGCACATCCAGCGTAGACAGCATCAATGATTATAATGGGTTCTACTAGAGTTGCACAATTAATCGTTAAAAGATCGCAATCTCGATTCGACCCCCCACACGATCTTAATCCAGCATTTATACGATTCAGCCAATTATATTTTCAAGGACAGGAGACGATCATAACTCGTTTGATCTCGAGATAACACGCAATCACTCACAGCGGGCGTGATGACGCCTGATGTCACATGCGGTTTTGCGCGGGCAGCGGACAGATGTGCTTGTTACCTGCACCAGAACAGTGGATGCGAGTCATGCGGCATTCGAGTTAGAAACAAACAGAAATTAAACAGAGAAGAATGAGTGAGGCAGAGCAATGTGCAAGTCTGTTAACAACCCCGACATTTTAGTACCTAAAAAAGGATCTTATTGTGTAGGTTTACTTTGGTTTCAAACCAATCAATTCACCAGTCACATCAATTCAAGCAACATTATTCCATGCAACACCGCACCCAACAACCTCCCCCAGACACAAAGAAATAACGGACGCAATCGTGTTTCACCTGGCTAAAGATATGGCTCCTGTGACCACTGTTGCAAAAGATGGGTTAAAAAAACTCATCCAAGGCCTTAAGCGCTATTACGTGTCCTCTCGTAATTATTTTTCGCACGTTGCAATCCCTGCTCTAAAACTGTAAAAGTCACTGCAAAATAGTAGGCTCAATATCAGGTCATCATCATCTTGGACTAGGAAAAAGGACCACTCTTAATTTGCATGTTCTATACCTTTCACATTTGTGTCCTGCAAGTAGCATATATGTAGTTATAGATGCATGCTGGATTGAGATACAGTGCGTACGCAGTGGGAAGCTGGCATTTGTACATGGAGAGCACATATATAACTGTGGTCCTGTGAAGGGGGTTTTACCTACAGCTCACAGAGGTGCTTCACATCTAAAAACAGAAGGAATTCAAATCTAGATACATGCCTGCAAAATGCCTATTCTCTTCAGAGAGGACTCGACTCTGCATGGCTTCTTTACCTCGCATGGGTTTGGTTCTGGTTCCTTCACGTAAAGGGAGTAAAATGCATATTACATAATAGCTTAGCACATGTAAAACACAAGAATTACAATTTAGACAAAGATTTTTGGCCTGTAAAAATTTGGCCATAATTCTTACCACGGTGACCTCATATTTCCTCTTTCTAGGGATGTGGAAAATTGGGTCCAGATTTCCCTGGCCATCTCTATTCCCTGCTTGGTAAGTGGGCAAATCTCCGGCCACGGCTGTAATAATAAATTTATAAAAATTTAATGTTTACCTTGCTCCCTCGATTACCGCTAATAATATCTTGAATTTGTCTTGATTTTTTTAAAGACACTGGTACCCTACAATCTCAAGATTCTCCACCAATACTGTGCACGACCACTTCCTTAAGCAAGGCATGTCATGCTGAAAAAGACAGAGTACTATAAATTTACAGATCAAGCTGCAAATTAAGTTAATATGGAGGCCCAACTCACTGTTTCCAGTCTAAAAATACAGGCCCACATGTTTACATACAGCAAAACAGGATGACAAACCCTGACAACCCTCATAGCAGGAAGAAAAAAACTCCCCCCAAAAAACACAAAGGTAAAAAGGGAAGAAATCTCAGGAAGGACCACAGGCTCATTTCTGGACTAAATCCCCATATATATGAGTATTGAATTTATACTGTTTCAATTGTGAAATCAAATGGAGCCTCCATGACAACATACCAGGAGTACTGCAAATATAGCAAAGTTTGTACAATTCGTTTTTGTGTGCATGTTGTGAAGTCAGCAAGCTAA
>NW_026127308.1:0-25297 GCF_022985175.1 Labeo rohita | reverse complement strand
CAAATGTATACAAGATAAACCATAAATACAATATTATGAGGTCTGATTTGGATAAACGTGATACAAGCATGTGATGACAATAACTATTGTACTCTCAGAAAAGTGATAAGACAAAGGCTATAAAACTGTCCTGCATGTCTTTTATAGAAAGCACTGATTGGATCTCACAACACTGAGAGAAACGCAAACGAAGAGTCAATACAGACCAAGATTAACACTGGTAAGAACACTCATATTTCTAAAATATAACTTTATTTCTTTCTTACGCTAGAAGTAACTTTGTTTAATAGTTTTAAATAAATTGTGATAATCACAGTTCATAATGATCTACCGCTTACATGTGTTTGATGTAACCTAATGTATTTTAGTTGATTCAATGATGTTAAACAATATTTTTAACTTTGTAAATTTGAATATTTTCTTTCAGTGTAGCCTAGTGAAAAAGAAATATACTAAAATGCATTTAAAATACATTTGTTTCATGCTAAGTATACTATAAATACATGTACATATTATGTACTTAATAAAAATACCCTGCAATTGTACTTTTAGTATACTAAACTGGTATATTTAAAGTCTGCTAAATTGGAACAACAATTTTTTTACTTAATGCACTTTAATTGTGTGGAAGTACTGCTGAAGTCCAACTAAAGATATATTTAAGTATATTTGATTAAGCTAAAGTGGAACTATTGCGAGTATACTTTAGGTACACTTCAAATATTTAGCATTTAAAGACCGATATTATTCAAAGATCATACAATCCTCATCAGTAGTGACATTAAAACATATTTTAGGCTTTTAATATTAAGAAATGTGCTTTGTGCACAAGTAGCACTCCAAATAAAGTTTAATTACAATTTTTATATCAGTAAGTCTTGAGTGATATGTCAGTAAATATGTTAATAGACTTGAACTATACTTAGTATAAAATAAATGCATTTTAAATCTATTACTTTTTTACTAGGGTAGTCCAGTCCCCTCTTAAATGAAGAAGGCATTTATGAATTACAGTTAATTAAAACTTAATTAAGTGGAAACTAAAATGAATGATTTATGTTGATTTTATTATTAAATCATCTTATTGCAGAAAGCAAGTCTTTGGAGACAAAATGAGAAAATTACTTTTGCTGGTTCTCACCATAACAGGTGTGTTCTTTTGTTAGATATTGTTCAAACATATGGTTAATATTAACTGTGTTAGTTTAATATTTAACACTTTGTCCTGTTTTCTATACTCTTGTTTGTGCATCTATTGCAAATTTTTGTAAACACTGTTTTTATTTGCTTATTTATGTAAAACCTTGCACTTTTTTAAAGTGTAATAGTACAATAGTGCATCCTTATTTTTTTAAAACGTGGAGGGTATACAGGTGCATCTCAATAAATTAGAATGTCGTGGAAAAGTTCATTTATTTCAGTAATTCAACTCAAATTGTGAAACTTGTGTATTAAATAAATTCAGGGCACACAGACTGAAGTAGTTGAAGTATTTGGTTCTTTTAATTGTGATGATTTGGACTCACATTTAACAAATTTAATTTATTGAGATGCACCTGTACTAACACTTTAAACTACATATTTTTAATCATGCATCTTCAACAAAATATCTTCTACTTTATTAAAGTCATTATTCATTATTGGTGAAAGCTTAAAATATCTAACAAGCAAATTCTTAAAGGTGGTAGGTGATTATATTTTATTGAATAACTTTATTACTTCCTGGTCACAATTAGCTCCTATAGTTTTTTCCAGTCCACCAGTTCAGGATGAGAAGCTTCCTGATGAAGTGGTGAAGGTGCCAGTGGTCGAACAAGAACCGACAGTAGAGCTCACAGAAGAACAAGCAGGTCCTCGGATACAGGATGAAGCTATTGCAGATTCACGTATGGTGGAGCCTGATTCAGTGCTGCTGGAGCCAGAGACAACAGAGGAGCACAGAAAACCAGAAGAGACACAAGTAATGATGGAGGAACCTGTGCTAGAGGCAGATTACTTGCCTAAAGAGACGCCAGAGACAGAACTAGAGCCTGAGCTGGAAATAACTGCCAGTCAGATAGAAAGAAACAACGTATCTGAGCATATAGTGGCAGAAGATCTAGAAATACAAATGGAACCTGAGAGGGGTAGTCGAAGGGCGAATACTGGTGAGCCATCTCAGATGATATTTGTTTTACCACTGTGTACTAGTAACAAACAGGTCTGATACTTGGCCAAATGCACTGAATACTGCAGTGTTCAGCATCATTGTTGATGAGTGTGGTGATGTGTCCACAGGAAGGTGGTCTTGTGGAGGAGTTATCCTACAGGGCAAATGTTACCAGTACTTCAGAATAAACCTTGATGGCTTTCATGCTGAGGTATTAATGTCATTTCTGTGATGACAACCCTCGGAGGGATTGGCATGGTAATGTACATAACAATGTAAATGTATTTGGTCTTGGTGGAATAGATCTGCTGCTGCTGCGACAAAGCAAGTATCGAGACTTGCTACTGCCAATACATCCACGAAATGCTGCTGTGAGCATGTAAGATATATTGCTGCTGCACTAACTCCCATAGCATACATGAATCTCCTCGTAGCAGATCTGTACAGGTGGAGCTGGGGAAGGTGGAGAGTTTCTGAAGCATGCTACAAAGCTGTTTACAGCTAGTACTACTCATATATTTGAATGTTGAGCAGTGAGCTCATTGGCTACTGATACAGGAGAGAACCAATCAGCTGTGCCATGTGATAATGATGTCATTAGGTTGAGTTAGACCTATCAGGATTGTGCCATCTAGAGCTTCATACCAGAACTCTGTATTTATGATCATATATGCTTTTTTGTTTATGTAGTGTAGTATGGTTCTTGCAGCTAAATGAAATGTAAATCAAAAAGAATCATCAAGCAACATTTATGACTTGATTGTCCTCCAGTTTTTTTATGAAAAGGTGTTCATAAAAAATCTCCTTCTCCTTAGTATCACTGTAAATCCATCTGCCATAATGGCAACCTGGCCTCGGTGGCAAGTAGCTACATTCTTGGTGAATTAGGCAATTTAATGGATCAGAATGGAGGTCGCACTCACGCATGGCTTGGAGGACGGAGAGTCATTGGTGTATGTTCATTTGTTTTGCAGTGCTTTACTTTTTCACATGGTTTATTCATTTCTCCACCATATCAGTCCTTCTAGTAAGTCACTTTCCTGTTTTGACAGACAAATAATTTCAAATGGTTGGATAGAACGTTGTGGAGCTATAATGGCTGGAATGTAGGAGAGCCCAATAATGCTGGTGGGATGGAGAACTGTGTAGAGACGTGGTGTAAGTTTTGCTACAGAACAACATTTAACAAAAATCTGTCAATAAAATTTGCATTAATCACACAGATAATCTAAAGGAATAATATATAATCCTTTAAAACTTTCATGTTCTTCTTTTATAGACATGCTTTTCTTTTTTATGATCTGTCTTTACCAGTTTAACAAAGCTTTGTCTATTTTCAGATAATCTGGCATTTAATGATGCACCATGCACAATACCCAAACCATTCATCTGTTCCTGTCCACTTTAGACAGCCAGAAGGTTAACCTAACCTCCAACACAGTAACCTATGTGCAGTAACTATGACATTTTTTTTAATAATAATAATTATTATTACCATTTTTAAAGATGAATTTATAAGGGTTAACAACTGATGTTTTATTAAATTTGCTTTGCATTGTTTACAAAAAATAATAATAATAACAAACACAATAAACACAAATTGTTGTAAGCATTTTAATTGTTTACTAGCTAAAACATGCTTTTGAACACTTCTACTGTATGTTTAAATAAAGCTGTAAAATCAAATTAAATAAAAGTGACTTTTATTGTCATGAAAGTGCCTTTTGTTAGATTTTACTACTGTATCTAAGGCTGTAATTTTCATGCCAATAGTTGACTCATTTAGCTGATAACTGAAAGGTCACTCAATGTTAAATCCTCGTGGAGGTTTTTACTAAAGCTTCACAAAGGCTTTAGGCAGGCGCTGTATGCTAATAGCTCTCATCACCATGAGCCCAACATGCATGGTCAGGAATGCCAGGATTCCCATGTTTCTATGCATCATCTACTGACACAAGCATTTGTTGTGAAGCCAATGGTGGAGACTGAGACAGTCATAATGTAAAAAATGAATTTTAGTGCAAGGGGTTTTAAAGGTAAAGTGTGTATTTTTGTGCCAGTAGCATCACCACATACTTTTACATTTAAAAAAAGGTAATAAAATTATTGTGATGTAACAAAGAATGCCTTACTACTAGAATAAATATTAACAATTCTAACAAAATCATCTTTAAAAATGAACTTTAGCACAGATATGCTTAGTTATTTTTTAGAGATCATACAGTAAACCTCTGTTTTTGGAAAATTCATCTTTTATGAGCTTATTTTGAGAGCATTTTGTCTTAATGGTCATACTGCAGATGCTGACGATCAGTTGCTGAGAGGATCTGCTTGAATCTTTAAAGCCAAAGATTTTCCAGAAAGGTTCACATAGATACTATTAACGCCTCTCACTTTGTCCGACACACACAATGAATTATGGGGTTGAAGCTTACGTTGACATGCACAACACATTGTTCTCCATGGCTGAGTCAGTTTTCCATTTTACCTCAGCAGCTGTGTTTTCACTACTGAGTGTCAATGAAGGATTTGCAGGAACTAAACCAAAACCACTCCAGCCATTTCAGTCACAAATTAATACTTGTCATCTCTCTGGCCTCTTGTTTCCCTTTAGAACCAAATATATGCATGTGTATGAAACCAAATATTGCACTAATGATGATATGATAATGATGATATGGCTTCATGTGCATGCTAAGATATTTAAAAGAAACTGGCTCAGATGAAGTCAGCATGTGCGCAAACATAAACACCTACAGCCATCTTTTCCCCTCCCATTCTTAGTCTACATCTTGGTCTCTTTTCAAAAACACGGAAACCAGTGAAAGGGATCAGTGTTCCCTGAGGTGAGGATTGAATTTGGAGCTGTCGAATTAAGTGGCTTTGGCACTGTCTGCAACTTTCTCTCTCATACACTCTTAAAAATAAAGGTGCTTCACTCTTTATTTTTAAGAGTGTAGCTACTGTAACTACACATTTCACTCAGTTCTTCTATGGGAGGAGCAGAGGGATGCTACTTCTTTATAAAAGTCAATTTGCCCTGAGGATGTCAACTGTAAAGCTTTTAGTCTGTTTCTGTTTCTATATATGTGTGAGAGTGTTTTCATTGCTGTTTGTTGTTGAAACTAGTTTAAATTCTTTAATTTTGCATAGACTTTTGTGTAGTCTACCTTAATTCAATAACTACTGGGGTAAATGCATGTGAGAAGATGATAAGAAAATTGTTTTATTGTGAATTAAAAATGTAAATCTTTCTATGTGATAGTTGTACTGAGTGAGAAGACATTTGAACTTGATTCACTAATGGAGACTGAAGAAAGGCCAGGTCTACATGTGCAGAAAAATATGTTGAAAATTGAGATATCAGAGCAACATGACAGTGGTCTCAAAAAATCAGTAAATAAAAATGCACCTATTATGCAACATCTTTACATTTTTTTTTTATATCCATTATGGTGTGGTAACTAACTACTGAAAAACAGGATTTGTGTTCCCGAGACTAGCAGCCCATGTGACAATCTGATCTCAAGAGAAACCTATTTTACAAGTTGGCAGTTTATGAATCATTTGATTTTATGTTATTGGTATGGAAATGTATTAAAATGTAACAAAAATGTACAAAAACTTGAGATCATATGAATTCATACAGTTTAGCCACCAATTTGACAATACGTTAAATAGTTACAAAATGTCATGGGATTGGTTTAGACTTGTGAGCATATTTAAATTTCTGTGCATTTGATTAGTGCTGGATTGTATGTTTCTTCTTCATTTTATTTATTATTTTTAATGAAGTTTGAAACTTTTGGAATTTTTAGACTATTGTTGGTGCAACTGCACATATAAATAATGAAAATGAGAGAAAAAGATTGAAAAATTAAAAAAGGCCCTGAACTTATCACCTGTCGTGGATTTAACCCTTTGTCTTGCCGTTTCGGACCCTGTTTGTTCCTCGCATGAACTCTCACCTGTTTAGTGGTTTACCTCTTTCACGGTGTCATGAACCTGGTCCTGAACGCCAGTCCACTCGTCACCAGAGGTCGCTTTCTATTCACATTACACAGACTGTTGCACCTCACCCCAGAGTACATTTCCCATCATTCATTGCGCTTAGGACACATACAGCTGCAGCGAATCGCGTACGGTATAAAAGAGGCCCTTCCCGCTATTCTGGGCCGAGTATTGGACTGCGTTTAGCACTCTCTGTGTTAGCTGTTGTACGGAGAAATCTTGTAAATCCCTAGCCTAGCTCAGTCATGTTTCTATTCCTGTTATTGTAGTCCTGTATCCTCACCTTGTTTTATCGTCTTGTCTGCCTTCAGCCTGCCCTGGACTTCTCGCCCGTCGTGGATTTAACCCTTTGCCTTGTCGTTTCAGACTCTGTTCATCCCTCGAATGAACTCTAGCCTGCCCTTTTGGATTATCCGTTTGCCTCTCCCTTTGGATTACGTTCACCGCTGATCTACCCTTGCCTGTTTTACGGATTACTCTTGTGTCTTGCCTGAATATACCTGTAAGCCATTGTCTGACCCTGCCTGTGTTTGACCATGTCATTGTCTCAGTCACGATTCAATAAAAGTATGCATTTGAAGCCGCCCGCTTCACGTCTTCACTCCATTAACACACGGATTACTCTTGTGTCTTGCCCTGTTTATATCTGTTTGCTGGTGTCGACCCTGCCTGTTTATGACCATGTCTCTGTCTCCGATTAATAAAAATTTGCATTTGGATCTGCCCACTTCCCGTCTCCCTTGCTCCGTAACAACAGTAACCTCCCCCAGCTTGATTTTGTTCAATTCTGAGAAAAACGTCAGAATTGTGAGTTTATATCTCGCAATTCTGACATTACATCTTGCAATTCTGAGAAAAAAAGTCAGAATTGTTAATTTATATCTTGCAATTCTGCCTTTAAAACTCACAGTTGCACATTTATATCTCACAATTATGAGCAAAAAAAGTCAGAACTGCAAGATACAAATGCATCTGCAAGAATAAAAATCAGCATTGTGAATTTTTATCTTGCAATTCTGACTTTATTTTTTGCAATTTTGAGTTTATATCACAAAATTCTGAATATATTGAATATATTGGGTTATTATATATATATATATATATATATATAGTAACCCAAAGCTGATCTATACAGGTGGATCTGGAATTTCGTGCATGGGCAAACGATTTCCTAATGTTTCTTGGTTTCATATTTTGCAATTAAACAAAAGCAAAAGCAAAATTCTGATTTTAGGCCACTCTAAGTCTTCAGCTGTTTTTAATTTAGGGTCTCTCTCTGCCAGTGTTCAACCTTAAGAACCTTTACTCAACTTTGAGAAACAAATTAACACAGTGGTAAAGGGCAGTTTTTCCATCTGAGATCAATTCCGAAACTGAAACAGTTTCTGCCCCATTAAGATTTGAGGACTGTAATCCATGCTTTTATAACATCACACCTGGACTACTGTAATTCGCTTTATTGTGGTCTGCCTCAAACATCGATCTTTTGCCTGCAAATTCTCCAAAATGCAGCAGCGAGGCTTCTTACTGGAACAAAAAATAGGGATCACATTTCTCCAATTTTAGCATCTTTACATTGGCTTCCTGTAAAGTTTAGAATTTGGAAAAGTATGGAAACACCCCTGGCAAAGTGTGGTTTTGGACGATATCAGCATAAACCCTTATCCCTTAACCCTTACTTTTTTGGTGCAAATACATTAAAGTAATTTGACATTATCATTGAAGACCAGCAATAATAATTTTCATTTTGATTACATAATAATGGCAATAAATACATGTCAAAGTCAGACATACCCCTTTGCCAGCTCTGATGCCTGGTTACTGGTTTAAACTTGGCCCAGGTTTTTAAAAGATTTTTGGGTCAGCACACCTTAATAGCTTCAACAATTGATTGCCAATTAAATTTAGAATAAAAATGAATTTAGGCCCAGATTATGCAGAGCTGTAATAGCTGCTAATTTTTTCTATGTATAAACCGTTTATGTAATAAAATATGTTTTCGTAGTTTGTGTTGTCCCTTATCAGTGCAAAATTGTCACAAATTAAAAAGGATTTATGCCAATATTGTCCAAAACCCCATTTTTCTAGGGCATTTCCAAACTTTTGGAGGGCAGTGTATGTTTCCTTTTTTGCTTTTTATATGCTCTGTGCTTTGTTGTACAGCACTTTGGTGCAACTCTGTTGCTTTTAAATGTGCTATAGAAATACATTTGGACTTGACTTGACCAATGATTCTCCGTCCTCCAAGCCATGCACGAGTGCGGCCGCCATTCCGATCCATTAGCCGCCCTATTTCGTTAAGAATGTAGCTGCTTGGCACAGACGCCAGGTGGCCATCATAGTAGATGGATTGACAGTTCTTTTTTAACCACTGGCACATTCACCACTTGATCAGGAAGCTTCTCATCCTGAACTGGTGGACTGGCAAAAGCTACAGAAGCTAATGATCGAAAAGTAATAATGTTAATCAATGCTTTTTATAAAAGACAGTTTTATGACCTTTGTCTTGTCACGTTTCTGAAAGCGCACGTTTCTACATGTATCATGTTAAAGACCTCATAATATTTTATTGTTGTTTGCTTCTCTTGTAAACATTCGCTTTGAAGTTCAGAGTACCAAATCACTTCAGTCTGAGACAAATGTCTGAGATTTTATTTGTTAGGTTGCTTTATATTTATTAGTCCTAGTTTGAAAAACAAAACTTGATTTGACTGACTTTCTGAGACCAGAAAGATACACTTTTCACATACTGCCTTTGACCTGATGTTACTTTTAGCCAGAGTGACTTTTATACATCTTTTTTTTCCTGGACGTGTTCTGGACAGGATTCCCACATTGCCTAAAATGTCTGGGTTTTGTTTTTGTTTTGTTTTTTTCCTATAGACGTGTTTGCTACAGTCCTCACATGTGTATGTGTATTTACATACTTTGATCATTCTGTGTAGATCCGGTCTTCTTGCACACCACAATTGCTCGATTGTGTATGAAGCCTGCACACTACTGGTCAAACTACTTTTCAGTCATTATCATCAGACAGTCAGTACAAAAATAATATAGGAAAATAAAGCAAAACCCCAGCATTTTAGGAAATGTAGGCCAAAACACAGCCAGGACATTTTCAGGAAAAAAGAGGATGCATGGTCACCCTAATTGTGCAATCTCTATATACATTACTCATCAAAACACACAGACTCTTTATTTATCACTACTATTACATTTTTCTAAAAAACTAAAAAAACATACTAAAAAATTAATATTTCTATATGGATATTTATTAAGGAAAAATGACTGGAAAAGTGTAAAGAATTAAAAAAAAAAAACATGAAATGTTTTTAAAGAGTGGTTAAAAACCACAGTTAACAGTCAGGTTTCCACAACATTCACTTAGGAGCAAAAATCTGCCTTTAAACTTGAAAGAAATAAAGATTTTAAATGTATCGTGATAATTATTGTAATCAACTGATATGAAAAATTTTATTGTGATCATTTTTTGGCCATATTGCACATCCCTACCCATAAGTCACACAGTGATGCATCCTTGTTTATATGAAACATAAAACCAAAAGAGGAAATGCAGTAAAATGACATAGACATCTCTTTCATGTTATCTTAATTGCACAAGTGAATAATCTATAGAATTATGACAGATAAGACAAAAAAAAAAAAAACACATTATTATGCCAAACACTTCCCTGAAATAGTAACTCATGAAAAATAAAACAAGTTGCATGACATTTACATTTAATGAAATTACCACTGTAAACACAGATGAGTCTTGCTTAGGCTGGTAGCTGTGATTTTCATCAGTTTTGTCAGTCAAAATGCTCACTCCCAACTGCATTTACATCTGGAAGACATATTTTTTAGAGCGTTTGCTCATCTGCAATACGTCTGTAGAACGTTTCCTATCAGATATCAAATAGACATTTATAATGTTTTAGAATGTATGTAAAACTGACATCTTACAGACGTCTGTTAGATGTTTGTATACAGCAGATGCTTTCCAGATCAAGAGATCTTTAGCAGACATCTTGCAGATGTACGTGTGCTATCTGGGATGTCAACCACTGGACAAACACTGTGCGCACACTTTTCCGTGTGTGCAAGTGTGTGTATGAGTGCACTTTCCACAGTATATTTTGAGATACCCATTGCATATACTGTATACACATGTGCACAGGTGTTATACTTGCTGAAAATAATGACTAAGTAGTTTGACCAATATTATGCAGGTTTTGTACACAATTAACCATTTGTGGTGTGTAAGAAGATCTACAGAGAATAGTCAAGGCATGCAAATACATGTGCATATGTGAGAACTGTAGCGAGCACATCAATGGAAACAAAACCAAAACCCAGACATTTTAGGCAATTTAGAAATCCCATCCAGGACATGTCTAGGAATAAAGAGAGGATGCATATGGACACTCTAAGCACAATATACATAATATAGGCTAAAAGTAACATCAGGTCAAAGGCAGTATGTAAAAAAAGTGAATCAAATATAAACCAACCTAACAAATAAAAGCAAAAACTCGCATCCAAACTCGCTAACTTCTGTATACCTCAGACTGAAGTGATTTGGTACTCTGAACTTCAAAGCACATGTTTACAAGAGAAGCAAACAATAATAAAATATTATGAGGTTATTAAATGTGATTTCTGTGGTAGCATGTGATGGCAATAGCTATTGTGCTCTCAGAAACGTGACAAGACAAAGGCCATAAAACTGTCTTTTATAAAAAGCACTGATCGGATCTCACAACACTGAGAG
Source organism: Labeo rohita (assembly GCF_022985175.1). Classification (NCBI taxonomy): domain Eukaryota; kingdom Metazoa; phylum Chordata; class Actinopteri; order Cypriniformes; family Cyprinidae; genus Labeo; species Labeo rohita. The sequence continues at coordinate 14,363 of NW_026127308.1, read as the reverse complement.
AAACGCACACGAAGAGTCAATACAGACCAACAAGATCAACACTGGTGAGAATAATCACATACTGCTCATATTTCTGAAAATAACTTTCCATTTGTCTTTCTGTCTTACACTAGCAGTACTTTTGTTTGATGGTTTAAAATAAAGGGTGATAATCAGCAGTTCATAATGATCTAACCCTTAAATGTAGTTGGTGTAACCTAATGTATTTTGGTTAATTCAGTGATGTTAAATAATATATCAGTTCATTTAAATAGCATTTTCTTTCAGAGTAGTCCAGTCCCCTGTGAAAACTAAAATAATTTATTGATTTATGTTGGTTTTACTATTAAATCATCTATTTGCAGAAAGCAATTCTTTGGAGACTTTTGACAAGATGAGAAAATTACTCTTGCTGGTTCTCATCATAACAGGTATGATCTGTGCTCTAGTTTCATATTGTTCAAACATACAGTTAATATTAATTGTAGTATAGATAGTTTAATATTTAACATTTTATCCAATTTTCTATATTCTCAGCTTTTATTACCGCTTTCTGTAAAAACTGTTATACGTTTATTTGCTTATTTGTGTGCTATTGAGAGTGGAAAACGTTATAATATCTGACAAGCTAAATGTTAAATCAAATCTTAAAAGTTGTAAATAGTTATATTTAATTTTTAGATTTATTAACATTATTACTTTTTGATCACAATTAGCTTCTGTAGCTTTTGCCAGTCCACCAGTTCAGGATGAGAAGCTTCCTGATCAAGTGGTGAAAGTGCCAGTGGTTGAAAAAGAACCGACAGTAGAGCTCACAGAAGAAGAAGCAGATCCTCTGATGGAGGATGAAGCTGATGCAGATACACGTATGGTTACACAAGTGATGTTGGAGGAACCTGTGCTAGATGCTGATTACATGACTGAAGAGACGCCAGAGACAGAACAAGGGCCTGAGTCAGAAATAACTGCCATTCAGACAAACAGAAACGATGTGTCTGTGGAGGAAGCTGTGCCAGAGTTAGAGTCTGGAACTAATAGAACAAATGAAAATGAAACAAATGCAGAAATACAAATGGAACCTGGGAGAGGAAGTCGAAGGACATATTTTGGTAAGGCACCTCAGATGATATTAGTTTTACCACTGTGTACAAGTAGCAAACACGTCTGATACTTGGCCAAATGCACTGAATACTGCAGTTTTCAGGAACATTGTGAACAGTTGCCTTTGTAAGCTTATATATATGGAATAATGATGAGTGTGGTGATGTGTCCACAGGGTGGTGGTCTTGTACAGGAGTTGTCCTACAGGGCAAATGTTATCAGTACTTCAGAATAAACCTTGATGCCTATCGTGCTGAGGTATTAATGTTATTTATGATCATATATGCCTATTTATGTAGTGTAGTATGGTCCTTGCAGCCAAATGAAATGTAAATCAAAGAGAACCATCATCAAGCAACATTTATGACTTGATTTCATACATGTGCACTACATTTTTTTATAAAAAGGTGTTTAATAAAAATAAAAACACACAATTAAGTAATCAATCTATATTTTTTAACCTATAAAACTGTTTATATATGTGTGTATGTTTTAATATATTTACTATATTATTTACATAATAATAATAATAATAATAATAACTGTTTAGCTAATGACTTACTGACTTATTAATGACACTGTATTTTTCTTTTCACTTTATAACATCTATCCTTCTCCTTAGAATTACTGTCAATCCATCTGCTATAATGGCCACCTGGCCTCTGTGCCAAACAGCTACATTCTTAACGAAATAGGGCGGCTAATGGATCGGAACGGCGGCCGCACTCGTGCATGGCTTGGAGGACAGAGAATCATTGGTGTATGTTGATTTGTTTTGTAATGTTTCACTTTTCACATGGTTTATTCATTTCTCCACCATATCAGTCCCTCTAGTAAGTCACTTTCCTGTTTTGACAGACAAATATATTCCGATGGTTGGATGGAACATGGTGGAGCTATAATGGCTGGAATTTTGGAGAGCCCAATAATGCTGGTGGGATGGAGAACTGTGTAGAGATGTGGTGTAAGTTTTGCTACTGAACAACAATTAACAAAAATCTGTCAGTAAAATTTGCATTCATCACATAGATAATTTAAAGGAATAATATATAATCCTTTAACACTTTCACATCTGTTCTCTTTTTATAAAGATGCTTTCCTTTTTGTCATGATCTGTCTTTACCAGTTTTTGTCAATTTTGTCTATTTTCAGATAATCTTGCATTCAATGATGCACCATGCACAGTACCCAAACCATTCATCTGTTCCTGTCCATTTTAGACAGCCAGAAGGTTAACCTAACCTCCAATACAGTAACTTATGTACAGTAACTATGAAAAAAGTGTAAAAAAAAAAAAAAAAAAATTATCATTATTGCAGTTTTTAAAGATGAATTTATAAGGGTTATCAACCAATGTTTTATTAAATTTACCTTGCATTGTTTACAAAAAATAAAATAAAATAAATAAACACTTTTATAAACCACATTTTATAATTTATTTAGTTTGGATAATATAGCATTATATTGCATTCTGTGCAATTCTATTGTTTACTAGCTAAAACATGCTTTTGAACACTTCTACTGTATGTTTAAATAAAGCTGTAAAATTGAATTGAATAAAAGTGACTTTTATTATCATAAAAGTGTCTTTTGTTTGATTTTACTACTGTATTGAAGGCTGTAATTTTCATGCCAATAGTTGACTCATTTAGCTGATAACTGAAAGGTCACTCAAAGTTAAATCCTCACAGCTTCACAAAGGCTTTAGGCAGGCGCTGGTACGCTAATAGCTCTCATCACCATGAGCCCAACATGCATGCTGTTTTCCATCCCATCATCTGACCAGGAATGCCAGGATTCCCATGTTTCTATGCATCATCTACGGGATAAAGAAAGAGCCATGTCTGACACAAGCATTTGTTGTGGACCATGGGACAGTCATAATGTTAAAAATGAACTTTAGTGGAGGAGGTTTTAAAGGTATTAAAGTGTGTATTTTTGTGCCACCAGCATCACTAATGAGGCTTTTATGTTGCACCCCTGAAAAAGGGGAAATTAAGACATCAATAAAACACCACACGAACTTGAACTGCTGCCTGTGCGTTGAGCTGTATTGGCTGTGACGCACAGCGTAGTTCTTGTCAGCTACTACCTGCAGTTTTTGATTTCCCCCTAGTGGACACTCCTTGGATTACACTTCAATTATTTTCTTTACAAGTTAATCCACATGATTCAAAACAATAACTTTAACTGTACTAATCACATCGAATTATATAAATCATATTGATTTTTAACTCTTTCTATTTATATTCACGTTGAATCAAATTGATTCTGTAACGTTTTTTTTTTTAAAGATCATTTTGATCTTTTTAACCACTACATTTACATTTAAAAAAGATAATAAAAATGGTGAATCAAGAATATACACTGCAAGTGTATTCTGATTCCTGGACTCAAAACTATATAGAATTATTATATTACTATTATAGAATTATTAAAATTCCCATAGAAAGTACTACAGAAATACAAAAATGCCTTACTTCTAAGGTAAGTATTAACAATTCTAACCAAAAATGACACATATCACCTTTCAAAATTAACTTTAGTACAGATATGCTTTTTTTTTTTTAGAGATCATACATTAAGCTTCTTTTTTGTCATGGTCATACCACGAATGCTGTTTACAAACAAAAAACTACAACGATGTCGGACGATTCTGAAGTTGTAGGAGAAAATAAGATGGAGTTTTTTTGCCATACTCTACCTTTTTGAGCCGGAGTACACAGACGATGAACTTAGACGTGATTTGTAGTAGCGATGGGAGGTTTGGATCATTTTACCGACTCTGACCTTTGAGTGACCTTTGAGTCTCGTTCAAAATGAACGAATCTTTTTAGAGTAATTTCGTTTATTTTAGCAAAATATAATTAAAATGTTACGTGTTACTTTCCTAACACATCTACTGCTTACACAAACGTTGATCACGCTACAAACAAGACAAAACTGTAATGCTATAAGAAACAGAAAAGATTGACTCATTGTTTACCTGGGTCTCTATGATTAGCTCACCACTTCTTATCTGACAAGTTTTCGGGTTTGAGTCGTTCGTTCATCATGTGACAGCCCCATAAGATAAACGAACCACTCGGAAAAACCTGAAGACTCGAAACAGGTGAACTAATTCTAGTACAGAACCTAATAGGATGTTGCGCATGCACGAATGAACGAATCACTCCCCGAGACGACTCATTCTTCCCGAGTCACATTAAACGAATGAACAAATCATTCAAGAACACATGCATCCCAGAGCCTGTGCTACACAAGCTTTTGTGCTTAAAAAGTATACAAATTTTTCTCCTCCCGTTTACTTTCACTTTTCCCAGTTACCGGTCATTGCTCCTGTCACCTGTGAATCATCATTTACTGCGGACGTCACCCATCCTGCCGCCCCCAATCGGACAAGACCCTTCCAGATAAAAGAGCATGCCAGACCACCTGCAAGCCCTATGTTGTTGCTGTTTTTGTGCTTTGATTTTGTTGTCATCGCGTGTTATTGTTGTATCCCCTTTTGTTTATGTTGCTTGGTTTTCGTGAACGTTTTTGCCCCTTTATATATTTATGTGCCCTCTCCCCCTCACTGTAACATATTTGAGCACGCGTTATATCTTACCAGGCTGGGAAGAAGGGGACAGGAAAAAGAACGTCACGTGACATACACTGCAACACGTAGCTATATGATTCTGTATAGTACATTAGATTAGAGGCGAGTGCCACCCCTTGTACTATTGTTTAGCAGTTAGAAAGTGTACTTTAGTTAGGGCGTCTCGGACGTTGAAGACTTTTCTTTTCTACATTTTCTTTTCATAGTCAGGATTAGGAGGGTGGATATTAAGTTTGAGGGTTAGCAGTTAGAGGGTTTTGATTTTGTTATTTTCTTTGATTTAGCACCGCCCGAGTACCTTCTTCCCGTTTCCTTTGTCTTGTGTTTTGACTGTTCATGTAAATCATCTTTATATTGGCTTCTTGTAAAGTTAAGAAATTATTTTAAAATAGCTGTTTTTGTGTACAAGTCTTTATCTGGTCTTGCACCAAAATACATTAGTGACCTTCTGATTCCTTACTCCTCAAAGAGCACTTAGGTCTAGTAATCAGCTTCTCTTAACTGTCCCACATTGTCACTGTAAAACCAAAGGTGGTCGGGCCTTTGCAGCTGCAGCTCCTAAATTTTGGAATAGTTTGCCCACAAATGTGAGATTTGCTCCTTCACTAGCCAGTTTTAAATCTGTTTTCAAATCTTATTTGATTTCTTTGGGTTTTCATTATGTTTTAAGGATTTCATGTCAAATTGTTGTAATGTGTTCATTTTTTATATGATGGTTTTCATTTCAAATTCTGTGTTTGTGTGTTTGGCATTTTTTTTAAATGATGCATTTGACTTGAATTGACTTTTACATCTTGTACAGCACATGTACAATTCATTTTATGTAACATGTCATTTTTTTTATCATTCTGTGTAATGCCCTTTTTTTCTTTTTGTTTTGTTAGTTATTATCTGTTTCTGCTTTGAGCTATGGTGTTTGTTGTTAATGTTTTCTTTCTTCTCTCTATTACTGTTATTCTTAATTATGTTCTAATTTTGTTGTACCATAAGCTGGATGTTCAAATAAAGCACTCCCATAGATGATGTATAGAAACATGGGAATTCTGGCATTCCTGGTCAGATGATGGGATAGAAAATGCATGCATGCACTGTAAAAGAACAATTTGTTGAGTGAACTTAAAATAATTTGTAACCTGGCAATTCAGAGAGCAATTAAATGTTAAATTATACCAGCGCCTGCCTAAAGCCTTTCTGTTAAATTTAGCAAATATCTAAGTTAATGAAAAGCTTTGTGTGTATTTAACATTTTAGTGACTGAACTTTCAGCAGGGTAACAAATTAGCATAAATGCAATGAGCATACAACTATTGGCTTGAAAATCTTTGTGTGTCTATTTAACCTTAGACACAGTAATAAAATACCATAAACAACTTTTTTTTTTTAAATAATAAAAGTCAGCTTTATTTACACAAAGTGTACAAAAGGATGTTTTAGCTGGTAAACAGTTAAATTGCTTACAAAAATGTAATGCTATATAAACAAATTAAACAGTTGTGGTGTATAAAAATGTATGTTTATTATTACTCTTTCTTGTAATCAATGCAAGGCAAATGTAAATAAAAATTGGTTGATAACTCTTATGAATTAATCTGTAAAAATTGCAATAATAATATATATTATTTACACATTTTAGCTCTCATAGCAGTTAGGTTAGGTTAGCCTTCTGGCTGTCTAAAGTGGACAGGAACAGATGAATGGTTTGAGTCTTGAGCATTTTACATCATTGAATGCCAGATTATCTGAAAATAGACAAAGCTTTGTTTAACTGGTAAAGACAGATCATAAAAAGAGGAAATCATATCTATAAAAGAAGAAGAGATGCAAAAGTTTTAAAGGATTATATATTTTTCCTTTAGATTATCTGTGTGATGAATGCAATTTTTTATTGACAGATTTTTGTTAATTGTTGTTCAGTAGCAAAACTTACACCACGTCTCTACACAGTTCTCTATCCCATAAAGATTATTGGGCTCTCCTGCATTCCAGCCATTATAGCTCCACCATGTTCCATCCAACCATCGGAATATATTTGTCTGTCAAAACAGGAAAGTGACTTACTAGAGGGACTGATATGGTGGAGAAGTAAATAAACCGTGTGAAAAAGTGAAACACTACAAAACAAATCAACATACACCAATGATTCTCTGTCCTCCAAGCCATGCACGAGTGAGGTTGCCGTTGACAACACACCTGCTTGACAAAGGTAACTGTTCACAATGATCCCGAAAACTGCAGTATTCAGTGCATTTGGCCATGTATCAGACCTGTTTTCTACTTTCTACACAGTGGTAAAACTAATATCATCTGAGGTGCCTTACCAAAATATCTCCTTCAACTTCCCCTCCCAGGTTCCATTTGTGTTTCTGCATTTGTTTCATTTTCATTAGCTTTGTTAGTTCCAGACTCTAACTCTGGCACAGCTTCCTCCACAGCCATGTTGTTTCTGTTTGTCTGAATGGCAGTTATTTCTGGCTCAGGCTCTTGTCTCTGGCGTCTCTTCAGTCAGGTAATCAGCATCTAGCACAGGTTCCTCCAACATCACTTGTGTCTCTTCTGGTACTGAATCAGGCTCCACCATACGTGAATCTACATCAGCTTCATCCTCCATCAGAGGATCTGCTTCTTCTTCTGTGAGCTCTACTGTCTGTTCTTTTTTAACCACTGGCACTTTCACCACTTGATCAAGAAGCTTCTCATCCTGAACTGGTGGACTGGCAAAAGCTACAGAAGCTAATTGTGATCAGAAAGTAATAATGTTAATCAATCTAGAGATTAAATATAATTATTTACAACTTTTAAGATTTGATTTAACATTAACACGATTGAACATGATTAAAAATATGTAGTTTAAAGCATTTAGTATACCCTCCTAGTTTTTAAATAATATGCACTATTGTACTATACCATTTTTAAAAGACCAACATTTTACATAAATAAGCAAATAAAAATAAAAACACTTATAACAGTGTTTACATAAAGCTGCATTAAATGCATTGACAAAAGTACAGAATGCTAACTATTAAACACAATTAATTTTAACTGAATATTAGAAAGATATTTAACTAGAGCACAGATCATACCTGTTATGGTGAAAACCAGCAAGAGTAACTGTCTCATCTTGTCAAAAATCTCCAAAGAGTTGCTTTCTGCAAAGAGATGATTTAATAATAAAATCAACATAAATCAATCATTTATTTTAGTTTTCACTTAATGAAGTTTTTATTGACTGTAATTCATAAAAGCCCTCTTCATTTAGGAGGGGACTGGACTAATCTTAAAGAAATGCATTTAAATTAACTGAAGTTAGTTAAAAATATTATTTAACATCAATGAATCCCCTAAAATATATTAGGGGAACCAACCAACTACATTTAAGGGTTAGATCATTATAGACTGCAATTATCACCCTTTATTTTAAACCATCAAACAAAATTATTGCTAGTGTAAGAATGAAAGACAAATAGAAAGTTATTTTTCAGAAATACGTCCAGAAGATGTTTATTCTCACCAGTGTTGATCTTGTTGGTCTGTATTGACTCTTCACCTGTGTTTCTCTCAGTGCTGTGAGATCTGATCAGTGCTTTTTATAAAAGACAGTTTTATGACCTTTGTCTTGTCACGTTTCTGAGAGTACACTAAGAGACACATTTCTACATGTATCATGTTTAAGACCTCATAATATTTTATTATTGTTTGTTTCTCTTGTAAACATTTGTTTTGAAGTTCAGAGTACCAAATCACTTCAGTCTGAGACAAATGTCTGGGAGTTTGAATGTATTTTTCTGATTTTATTTGTTAGGTTGTTTTATATTTATTAGTCCTAGTTGGAAAAATAATCCTTGATTTGACTGACTTTCTGAGACCAGAAAGATACACTTTTCACATACTGCCTTTGACCTGATGTTACTTTTAGCCTATGTATATTGTGCTAAAGTGACTCTCTACATCGTCTTTTTCCTGGACGTACAACAAATGGTGCTATATAGCACTAAAAGTGGTTCTTTGGCTCGTAATCATAGGGGAACCACTTTTAGTGCTATATAGCACCTATTTTAAAAGGTGCTATATGGCACCTTTGTCAAATGGTTCTATGTAGAACCATCAGATGTACCATACACAGCAAAATCCCCAGTGTTAATTTAACACTCTGAGTGTGGACACATATAAACACTGAAGCAGTGTTAAAGTTAACACTGAAGCAGTGTTGAAGGTAATGAGATAATTAGGTGATTAACAAAGTGATGATTGATCATTATTGAAGACACCTGAATCACCAAAGGAGAAAACCAAAATTTTTAAGCAACCATAATAGTGGTCAATGTTTGCATTAGTTGGGCTCTTGAAATCTTTAATACTAGATTTTGTTTGGCTGCTGTATTTGAGTTGAAACAGCCAGACAAGCCAAAAGCTCAAGTCACCAGGTGATTATGTTTTAACATATTCATTGTTTGATGTAGATCACCTAGAGTCTAATCTCTAAGTTAGGTTTTTTTTTTTTTTTGCTTATTGTAATAGCATTGACAATCCACAGAAGATCCAGCACTTCCTATACTTTTTTTAAAGATTTTTTTTTACAACCTGTTTAAAAAAAAAAAAAAAAAGTATTTCACCTAGGCACACATAGACATCAAGAACCAGCCCATGAATCTCAACAATGGTGACAAACGGCATATTCAGATAAACAGATCAACTCTGAACTCTCATAATTTATTTATGCCGCAATGCATGATGGGACTCATGGATTTGTTCTGATTGGCTACAACACGCTTTTTGATGGTCACCGTTGTTGTGATTCTCACAATGACTCTTCATGTCTGTGTGTCTAAATTAAGATAAACTTTTTTTCATCATCTGTCTGATTATGGCAAAACTGATCTTTTGTTCACAGTTTTTTTTTTTTTTTTTTTTTTTTTTTTTTTGCAATCTGTAAGAAAATTTTATGCCAAATACTCAAGTCACTATATGATGATTAAGTCAAGCACAGTCAATGCCATCTTATTGACTTTTGCTCTTTGCTTGTCTGGCTGTTATAACTCAGTAATTACAGCCAAACAAGTCCTAATATTGATGTTTTAAGGGTCAAGAGCCTAACTAATGCAAACACTGACCACTATAATGGTAGCTTAAAAATTTTGGTTTTCTCCTTTGGTGATTCTGCTTATTAACATCAGGTGTCTTCAATAATGATCAATCATCACTTCGTTAATCACCTAATTATCTCGTTAACTTCAACACTGCTTCAGTGTTTATATGTGTCCACACTTAGAGTGTTAAATTAACACTGGGGATTTTGCTGTGTATAGCATTTTATTACTTTAACAAAAATTGTGCTCAATAGAAACAATCATAGGGGCTTGTATTACTACAATAGTAGTAAATATATTTACTACAATGGCAAAATGTCTTGAATCACTTTTATGCTTTTCAAAGGTCAAAAGGTCTTATGTGGGAAATATTTCCTTATGGGGGCCTTAGGGGCAAAAAGATCTTCAGGAAATACACTGTATGTTAATGTTGTTTTTAATCCTTTCCCCAACTGAAGAGTTTAAGAGAGAGTTAGAGATCCTTATTCAGAGGCTTAACCGGTTCTTTGTATGGCAGTGGTGCTATATAGCACCTTAACGACCCCAAAGAACCACTGAAGAACCGCTGAAGAACCAGACAGGGGCTTGACCGGTTCTTTATACACTAACGGTGCTATATAGCACCACAATCACACCAAAGAACCGCTGAAGAACCGCTGAAGCACCATTTTTTTTTCTGTGTGTGTTCTGGACAGGATTCGTACATTGATCATTCTGTGTAGATCCGGTCTTCTTGCACACCACAATTGGTCGATTGTGTATGAAGCCTGCACACTACTGGTCAAACTACTTTTCAGTCATTATCATCAGTCAGTACAAAAATAATATATGAAAACAAAGCAAAACCCCAGCATTTTAGGAAATTTAGGCCAAATCACAGCCAGGACATTTTCAGGAAAAAGAGGACATATGGTCACCCTAATTGTGCAGTCTCTTTATTTATCACTTCTATTACATTTTTCCATACTAATAACAGTGGAGTGGTGTGTTTCTGTTGGGCACATGTGTGTGGGAGCATGTAGGCCTGTACAGCTAACATCATATGTAGATTTGACAACAGCACAGGAACTGAGACTGTGGACGTGTTATATGCAGTGGGTATATTAAAATGCCATGTCAAAACTGAGGAAAGGGATACTGTGGATAAAGCAGCTGACAAAAGTTTCATACCCATAGGCCACAGTAAGTGTTAAGTCTCAAAAGTATTATACAAGAACAATGCATCTCTGATCATAATATAAAACCTAAAGAGGAAATGAAGTAAAAACTACATATTATCTTTCTCATGTTATCTTAACTGCACAAATAAATATTCTTCAGAATTATGACGGGGGGAAAACAACAACATTATTATGCCAATCACTTCCCTAAGATATTAACTCATGAAACATAAAAGTTGCATGACTTCACATTTACAATCAAATTACCACTGTAAACACGAATTTGTTATTTTGTCCTTAAAACACTCTTGTGTGTATAGTTTCATCACATCTCATCCCACGCTTCCGTTGCTAATTCCAAAACGTAATTTTAGATCTAGCAATGGGGACTTGAGCCGTCACTAGCAGACTACTGCAGTTATTATGCGAGAGAGAGAGATACCTGTAGCAGGCCTAAAAATAACTACACCATGGTATTGTGGCAAAAAGATGGGAAACGTGAAACACTATTAATGTATGCATGCATGAAATGTATTAAAGATGTCATGGAATATAATTACAGTATTTTTGTGATTAAGCTATAGCATTTGCACATTTATACTAATTGTATATTTCATACACATACTTACATTTTATATATAATATAAAAATTACATTTTTCCCATGGTATTGAGGTGCGTTATGTGTGGTTTTACTGGTGCATCTCAATAAATTAGGATGTCGTGGAAAAGTTCATTTATTTCAGTAATTCAACTCAAATTGTGAAACTTGTCTATTAAATAAATTCAACGCACACAGACTGAAGTAGTTTAAGTCTTTGGTTCTTTTGATTGTAATGATTTTGACTCACATTTAACAACCCACTAATTCACTATCTCAACAAATTAAAATATGGTGACATGCCATTTAGCTAATCAACTAAAAAACACCTGCAAAGGTTTCCTGAGCCTTCAAAATGGTCCCCCAGTTCGGTTCACTAGGCTACACAATCACAGGGAAGACTGCTGATCTGACAGTTGTCCAGAAGACAATCACTGACACCGTTCACAAGGAGGGTAAGCCACAAACATTCATTGCCTAAGAAGCTGGCTGTTCACAGAGTGCTGTATCCAAGCATGTTAATAGACAGTTGAGTGGAAGGAATAAGTGTGGAAGAAAAAGATGCACAACCAACCAAGAGAACCGCAGCCTTGAGAGGCTTGTCAAGCAAAATCATTACAAGAATTTGGGTGAACTTCACAAGGAATGGACTGAGGCTGGGGTCAAGCCCACCACACATAGACGTGTCAAGGAATTTGGCTACAGTTGTCGTATTCCTCTGGTTAAGCCACTTTTCAACCACAGACAATGTCAGAGGCGTCTTACCTGGGCTAAAGAGAAGAAGTAATGGACTGTTGCCCAGTGGTCCAAAGTCCTCTTTTCAGATGAGAGCAAGTTTTGTATTTCATTTGGAAACCAAGGTCCTAGTGTCTGGAGGAAGGGTGGAGAAGCTCATAGCCCAAGTTCCTGAAGTCCAGTGTTAAGTTTCCACAGTCTGTGATGATTTGGGGTGCAATGTCATCTGCTGGTGTTGGTCCACTGTGTTTTTGAGAACCAAAGTCACTGCACCCGTTTACCAAGAAATTTTAGAGCACTTCATGCTTCCTTCTGCTGACCAGCTTTTTAAAGATGCTGATTTCATTTTCCAGCAGGATTTGGCACCTGCCCACACTGCCAAAATCACCAAAAGTTGGTTAAATGACCATGGTGTTGGTGTTCTTGACTGGCCAGCAAACTCATTAAGCAAACATTAAGTGTTTGTCCTGTTCTGATCCTAAAGAGTGGTTTAAAACCACAATTAACAGTCAGGTTTCCACAACTTTCACTTAGGAGCAAAACTTGAAAGAAATAAAGATTTTAAACGTATTGTGATAATTATTGTTATCAACTGATATTTTTTTTTTTTACTGTGATCATTTTTTGGCCATATTGCACAGCCCTACCCATAAGTCTCACAGTGATGCATCCTTGTTTATATGAAACATAAAACCAAAAGAGGAAATTAAGTAAAACGACAAAATATCTGTCTCATGTTATCTTAATTGCACAAGTGACAAGACAAGACAACACTTCCCTGAAATAGTAACTCATGAAAAATAAAACAAGTTGCATGACATTTACATTTACAATGAAATTACCACTGTAAACACAGATAAGTCCTGCTTGGGCTGGTAGCTGTGATTTTCATCAGTTTTTGTCAGTCAACATATTTACCTGCATCCTAAGAACTTGATCTGACCCTTAGAGCTTGCTTTAGTTCAGGGGTGCTCAACCCTGGTCCTGGAGATCGACTTTCCTGCAGAGTTCAGCTCCAACCCTGACCAAACACACCTGAACCAGCTAATTAGGATCTCAAGGAGCACTTGATAATTACAGACAGGTGTGTTTGATTAGGGTTGGAACTAAACTCTGCAGGATCTCCAGGAACAGGGATGGGCAACCCTTCTTTAGTTGTTCCAACTAAACTTGATATTTGCTTGTTTTGTAGTTTTCAAAAAAGCATTCAATTTAGTCTGCCATGATAGATATCTGAAACTGATGGTATATGGGGGGAAATTCTATGAAAACAAAAGAATTTAACTTTTTTTTGGCATGAAGTGAGACAGGGCTGCAGCTTAAGCCTAACCCTCTTCTATATCAGGGGTGCCTAAATCGGTCCTGCTGGGTTTAGATTCAACTTCCCTCAACACACCTGCCAGGAAATTTCTAGTATATCTAGTAAGAGCTTGAGTAAGAGTCGCCTCTGTCAGCTGGTGCTGAGACTGACTGAGCTTACGCTGTCAGAGATCAACCAGCCTCAGGACTCACACACTCTCAACCATTCAGCCCATACAAATTATCCACACAGAGAAAGACAAATATCCCTGATAGCACACGTACATCACGGAGATGTCTATTTGACATCTGCATTTACATCTCGAATGAAATCACGTGTTTCTGTGTGTGCAAGAGTGTGTATGAGTGCACTTTCCACAGTATATTTTGATATACCCATTGCATATACTGTATATGCAATTGTATATGGATTGCTTCCGGCTTTGCTACCGTTCGGACGCTTTTGCTTACTGCTCCGCGCTTTGCTCCCTGTTTATATACTTTTCAGACTTTTCTAAGATTTTAACCTCAGCAGATCAGCACAGTGCTCAAACAACACATTTTTGGCACAAACACTAAATTAAAAACTTTCGTAACTGGAATAATACTACGAAAAAGGAGACTCTTTGCCTCCCACTGCCAGCAGTTTACATTCCGGAGACGGGAAAACACAGCTGCCTACTTTCAACAGACGAGAAAGAAAATGCCTCTTCAGCCTCTTCTGGAATCTACTTGCTGCACAAACTGCCACAGACTTCTACAAAGGATTGTGGTTCTTGAAACAAAGTTACTTGCTGGACTTCC